>NC_053128.1:12601683-12679183 GCF_010015445.1 Perca fluviatilis
GCCTTCTTAATGAGGTAGAGATAAGAGCTGGGTCAATCAGTTCTGTATTTCACTGTGAGTATCCAGTAGGGAGGGCAGTAAAAGCGAGATATATATCTTCTTGATGCATTTTTGGACTTACTCTAGCGGAATGTAGCTCACTAGCTGACTCCTCGTGGAAATTGAATTACCCATTCTGAGGGTCTTCGCGTCCTTACAACAAGGGAATCGGTACATATTTTACGATCAGGCTCATCCATGTACTCTATCTGGTGCTTTATCAGCTTAAGATTGGCAGTTGACTTTAAGCCTTTATCAATAATAACTTTGTACTGATATTACATATTAGATTTATTACTCATGAGAGAATAGTAATAGAAGTGTGTGTGTGTTGTGTGTGTGTGTGTGTGTGTGTGTGTGTGTATTGTGTGTGTGTGTGTGTGTGTGTGTGTGTGTGTGTGTGTGTGTGTTATTGTGTTGTTTGTACTACAGTCTCACTCCCGATCTGAATCTCCAGATCTGCTCCTGCCAGACTATTTTCCCCTTCAACGCAAAGGCCAGAACCCTCCACATAAAGACACACAGTAAGTCATTCAAATGATAATTGGAATGTGATTGTATTCAGGGGCAACCCCTAAATACTATGTGTTAATGTTGTAGCTCAGCTCTAGTACAATTACCTCATTACTATTGTTATGAGATGCTCCTCTCCAGTTACTACAATTACCAAAGCTGCTACTTATTCAATTTGTACTGCAAGTACACAGAGTCGATTTGTACATTTTTAAAAATAAAAAGATAAAAACAATACAGTGCCCTTTCGATAGACATGTAAAACACTTATTTATGAACTCCAATATTCACAGGAAGAAGTATCAAAATGATCTAGCACAGCGTGGTGTCAGCAGCATAAAACCCGCAAAGCTTTCAAGTTGGGGAGCTATGTTCCTCCCGATGAAAACAAAATACTTTCACCAGGGTTCCTTTTCGATTCGTTCCTACGAGGGTCTTTATTTTTAAAAGATTATTTTTGGGGGCTTTTTCCCTTTATTATAGAGTGACAGTGAATGAACATGAAAGTGGGGAGAAGGTGGGGCATGACAATGGCAAAGGGCAGCAGCAGGTTGGACTCAAACCAGCGCCGCGCAGGACCTCCCGAGAAAGCCAGCGATGGGGCAAGCGCCCCAATTCCTGAGGGGTGGGCTTTTAATCCAGAACCCGACATTTTTCCCTAAGCAGCTTTCTAGACGTTTTAGGTACTTTAGACTCTTATATGCCGACACGGCATTTGTAACGCGCAGAATTCAGCTACCACCATGAGCCCCTGAAAGGACCCGGCATCACGGCGGTTGCCTTAAAAGCGGACTCAGTCTGATCCGCGGTCCCGCGGCCCCAAACGCACATCTACCAACTGCAGCTGATATGGCCGGGCTCTGTAAGCCGGCAAAACCCGATCTAGCATCTGCGGCTTCAGGTTTGGCGTTAGTAGCCGCATCTGTCACATTACGAAGCGCTTTTGCTGGATTTAAGTGCTTCCCCATTAATAATACTCTATTGGTGAAGTAGCATTGATCACTTTGAGAGTGAGTGCATGACGAGGAGATAAACAATAACCAATTCAGCAGAGGCAGGGATATAACAGACCAGAAGGTCACCTACCGGGAAGAATTGCACCTGCTAACTGCAGGTGCCAATTACTGTACTATTGCCTGTAAGTGTAAGTGACACTGCTATGTTTGATACATCTACTGCTACATTGCTAGTATTGCTTCAACCACAAGAGTGGATACTTTACTACTGCTACTATCAGGCGCGTACATGCGGTGCCTATAGTAAATGCACCCGCTAAACTTGTTTCATTATATTTAAAACCAAAACATCCATTTATCTCACTTTAAAGGTGGAATTATTATCCGCAGGTCAAGGATTGATCAAAGAGGTGGGATCGGTTTGAAACAAGGCTGTTCCTTCGCTTACCGTTTAATCCGAAATCCAGGAGAAGTCTAGATTTCAAGCCCGGTGGGCTATGTGAATCACAGCTAAAGATCAAGAAGCGGGACCAGGATATTTTTACCCCACTATTTGGCACCTATGAAAAGCCTTATCAAGTCATTAATACAGTAATCAAGGCATTATTTACTGTTCATTATACTCTAGATTAGAGCAGTACAAGGTACCTTAGTGTCTGGCTTCATTACCAAATTACCGCATAACACTACCGTAATTTGTACCTACAGGGGGAATTAGCCAAGCTTCTCTACGGTATGTGCCCTATGGATGAAAAGTTAAGTGCATAGCAGCTACAGCATTGCTTATACCTTACTGCCGGGCAAAAACACAGGAAAAAGCAGCCTGCAGTTAGCAAATGTGACCTCTAAAAATATACCACATGTAGGATACATATAACTAGAATACGTTACGTAACGCACACACACACACACACACACACACAAACATACGAGGTATAAACAAGAGAAGAAGACATCTAGTTGGTCCACAGCAGACCATCTTAAATTTGACAGCCTCAGTCCACGACGGCTTTCTGCACTCTACCTTAAAACTGTGTCTATATGTCTCTTGTATATGCGATGTATATACTATTATTGATAGCGTCTTTGTGGCGATAATAAGAGATAGCATGCGTCGTTGCGTGTGGTAATCCCTGCTCACTCTCATTTTACAGATGTGCTCATGAATGGGTTGTTTTGCTCATTTTATTGTTAATGTGTGTGTATTAGTGTCTTGCTGTGTTTTTTGTTGTTGTTGCTTTGTTTCAAGTAAGCATTGAACCCAGTTTTGTCTTGTTTTATTATTGTGAGCGAGTTGGTACACCCTCTGTTTGATTAAATGCATGTTTGAGTGAAAGCCCAGTAAGACATTTAAAATTAACTTTCACCAAGAAGTAGTATATTTAGAACACACACATAGCGCTTTTGTTTTGCTCTTTATTTTGCTAAGAAAGAAAGCGGCGTTGGATTAATGCAGGGGTGGTATTGAAAATAGAAGTACACGATCATTTTTCACAGGTTTTTGCTGATGGTGGAGAGGACCAGCAACCCAGCGGCTGATGGAACGATCTTTATTGTCCGGCTTATTCCTTAACTATATTTGTTTGTGGTTTTCAACTTTAATTTTCTTTTTTTCCACCAGCACTTTTACATCTGTCTCTTCTGTAAAGCGCAGCAGTCCTCTTTCTCCCTCAAGCGCCCTCTCCGCCTTAAATTAACAGGTCCAGCCCTCCCTCTGTTTGCTTTTGCAACTCTCTCTATCACCACGTACGCTTTGCTGTTTGTTTGACCGCACCGGTTGATTTTTCCCTCTCTCTTTCCCCATTCAGCTCATGATGGAGTACTGTGAGGGATGAAGGAAATTTGTACACAGTTTGGTAGATTCTACGCTTGTTTTGTTCTCCATTGATTGTCCCTCCCACCACCCGTCCTTTCCCTCATCTTTTGCTGTGAGTTAAGACACACGCACACACCTTATCCCACATCCACGACTTACAGCCGGCTAGTCTTCCTCTCTTAGAGAATATTATTGTTTTTTTTTTAAAAAGCATAGCATTTTTATTGTTGTTTTTACTTATTTCTTATATTTTCCAGAAGGGCGAGTTAAAGTGATGCAGTGACCAAACAGGAAATAAGCCGCCATTAGGTCAAGATGAAGTCCTTACCAACCTAATGGCCCCAAGAGCCGCACAGGGCAAACCTTGATAGCACGTTTTCGCCAGCCTTCGTCTTTTTTGGGCATTTCTAGATTCAATTTTCCCCTCCTCCATCTTTCTTCACAAGTGTTAGAGGTATGTGGAGTTTTTCACCAATGGCCACACAGCAGTTTATGTTCTGAGTTTTAGCTTGTTTGGCAGAGATGGTTTTAGACCTCTGGATGGCGAGCAGCCTCTGCTGTGGGAATAATTAAAGTCTGGTAAAAATTTAGTTACACCACTAAAGTACCCTGGCACCCACTTATCCCCTCAAGATGGGAGTTATGCCAGTGAGGAGAGCATAGCAGAAGCTCTGCCTAGTGAGAGCTTAAATGGTTCAAAGTGCTGCTACCATAAACAACGATTCCAGACCAGCCCTTCAGATAGCCCGTAGCCAATATGTGATTATGAAGCCACCGCGCTTTACACACACACTGCAGCGCAGGCACACAGATTATACCTATGCAGTTGGCCTTGCCTACCATTAAGCTCATTCAAGCTCACTGTTATGATTTTAAAATTTAGTGATTTTAAAGGCGGTGCCCAATTGCATTAGGTGATTTATAGTATTTATGTTTTTTTTTTTAAGTTGTTCTGCTTTCCTCTCCCAGCTTCTCCTTCTCTTTCTCTTCGCCAATCTCCTCTTTTGATTTTTTTTTCTCTTCTCAGGGTTGATTTCAAGCATCTTTACTCCTTGTCAGCCGTTCTAGGGCTCCTCTTAAAGTCAGCCTCTGCCTTTACCATTACCTTGAAGCTGACCGTTGCATTAACCAGAATGCATCAGCGAGGGGTCCCATACAAGGGAGCTTACGCGGAGTTAGATTGAAGTTACCCACTACATAAAGCTATTTGACTGAAGAAGGGTATGTTTTGCGAGATTTTCCTGGACACATTAACGGTCACATCAGTGCACTACCCATGAAATGCATCAGCAGACTCCACCTACTGTCCATGGGGACAGGAAAACATACCTAGTCTGTTTTATTTTCCACTTCAACTTCCTGCAGCTCAGGTTGTGGGGCGACATGACATCAAGACATTTGAGTTCACTCACAACAATGCTGCTAATTGGACTCACTCCTCAGCCTTTTAGGAGGAGCAACATTTTATTTTATTTTGCGCAGCAACCAGGCTGGGACCAAGAAGTTACAGCTGCCAAACGGGAGAACATAGGCATTTTCTTTGTGGGAAGGAATTTTTTCTGGGACAACTTTATATAACTGCTCCCAGAACTGCTTTATAGTACCTTTTTATTTTTGAGAGAGTAGTAATGCGTCCGTTATTCCATCGACTGACCGACCGACTGAATGCTGTGAAGGAGGCAACAAATCTCTGTGTGTGCATCTGGTGCCCAAAGCAGCAGCTTCTGAACATTAATGAGGTGCTCATCACGGGGACAGAGGCCAACCTGTTGCTAGCTCCTGACCTGAGGGACCGGGATAAGGTCCAGGGTGGAAGCGGGTTGGGTTATTAGAGACTTTATTTCATTTATGACAACTGATTCAATGTTGCGCTGATGCTACTTCTTTTGTTGTCACAGGTTTGAAAACCTTTAGAGTGTACTTTTTATTGAACAACTTTGTCATACCTCTCTATCAAAAGCCATGCAAACTACTAGATATTATTGGCCGAATGAAAAGGTACATATAATAGAGACAGAAAAAGACCTGCCTTTCTGAAACCCACAATCATTATGTCATTACATGAACTATGGATAGAAGAGAATATTAAACTGTTTTTTGAAATAATCCCCCTAAAGAGTCCCTTTAGGAAACTTCTCTTGTGTTAGTGCCGGATATTTTTAGGTGTCCTAGACAGGCTATACGCTGGGTACCGGTTCAAATGGGATGAAAATGAATGCCAGGTTTCCCACCATTGCACCTCGCCGCTGTAACCTTGACATGGTTGTTTTTCACATGGCGGCCGGGCTCTAATCAATGACAATCAAATGGTAGCAATTACTATCACCACTTACTCAGAATTGGGATATGGTTTGTAGGCAGTTACTATCTGGAAACATTCAGAGTGGAATCATTTTCTTGACCTGCGTTATACCGCCAAACCGGTATGGATGAAGTAAACTTACAGTGGTACATTAGATTTTGCTCAATAAGGTCGCGTTGGTTAATAGCTGAACATAGGGATTGCACTTGTCTTACTTTATAAGACAGGGATGTCTCCACCTGCACATGGCGGAGTTCAAGTAGCAGGTGTGCTGGTTGAGTCAGGTGTGAACAGGAGATGAGCAATAACGATTAACTGACAAAGGCCTGGCTCCCTTTGTACACTTTCGTGTCTCCACGATCCATCAACTCATGGAAAAATGAATGATGGCTGGGCCCGGTGGCGATTATCGAAAGCGTGTAAACTAAAACTATATCTGGTTTGGTTTTAGCGGCTTCTAAAATTAGCAATGTCTGTCTGTAACACATGGTAGTGAGAGGCTTGAGGTGGGAAACGCTCACAGTAAAATACATTGGTCTGGTGGATTTGTGTTCTATATTTGATCCAAAGCTGTGTAGTTATCACCATTATTGATTGATTGACAAACTATAGTTTGTGTCAAGAAACACAAAGATTACGCTCGAGGTCAAACTTGGCAGCATTATGTTCTCTCAAAGCTAAGCTCCACATATTATGCATGGATCAGTTGGAAGCTTTTTTTGTATATTATTGTATATCACACTTTAAATAAATTACATTTTTACATGTAATGTATGTTATTACAAATGATATTTATATGTGTAAGAGAGAAAAACATATTCTTAGGGAAAGTTTCACGAGATGGTTTAAGCTCCATCTTATGTTAATTTGTAATAGACAAATTGGCAGATCAGCATCCACAACTTTACAAATCATTACATACAATTCAATTGTAGAGCCAGAACTGAACCGAAAACAATTTTATTAACTGGAAATAATTCAAAATAAAAACAATCTCCTTACAAAGGAGGATCTAATCAAGAGCAAATGGTAATAAATATTCAGTCAATAATCAAAATTATATAAGCTTTTTGATGTTTGCGGTAATACGCGTTCATGTAAAATCCCAAAAGTGACTGAAGGGAGATTTCATTATAAAGTGACTAAAAGGATAATCCATGTCTGGAGAACCTTCCCAACATTAATATGGCCTTGGTATGCCACCCGTTATATAAAGCTGTGTTACTATACGATTACTAATATGGACAATGTGTTTACTAAACTGAAATTGGCTATCCCGGCATGCTTTGCTTTATTGTTCCAGTTTCATTCCCGCTATCTTTGGATTCAGATGAATGAACTTTTAGTTCTCCAGTTGTTCCTGTGGAAACATGCCCAAAGAAAGGTCAAAACATTTTCAAATTATTCAAATTATATTTGACAGAGAGCTGATCTTCCTGTTTTAGGTGAGGTAGAATTGTGTGTATTATTGTGTGTGTGTGTGTATATATACATATATATATATATATATATATATATATATATATATATATATATATATATATATATATATATATATATATATATATATATATCAAAATGGAGTGTTAATTAACTTAGCGAAAGGATACAAGCATTTGAGCGTTTTAGGCTTTTAAAAACAAAACTTAAAAAAAATTGATTATACCTTACATAATCGTTAAGTTTGAAACTGGATTTGATTTTTTCTTTTACTGGCCAATGGATAGGCCAGTAATGAATGCTCTGAATTTTGTTGCTTTTTTATCAAAATATTACCTCAAATATTAAGTCTGTGATATTTCCTAATAATATTATAATTAGCTGGATGTGTGATTTATTTTGCGTGGCATAGGATTAAGTTGGTGGGCCTAGTCGGGATGGTGGAGCCTCATTACCTGCTCCTCATTTTATAAAATACTGTATATACACTGTATATATATACTAACATTATTTATGTAGAGTTATGCTGAATTCCAGCATAACCACATAAAATATTGAATTAACAAAATAATAGTAAATATGAAGAAGTGCTGTAACTGACATGAGTAAAACCATTTGTTCCTGGAGTACTCAATTTCAGGGTAACAAAGTTCATATTTGTTCCAAATCTGAACAACAAAATAAAAGTCAGAATAATATAAAAAATAAGATATTTTTATGAAATTACATTTGCAAAGACCAACTAAATTTATAAACCACATCTATCAGTTTGAGTTTGATGTGAAATTACGTAATTGCGAGGTATTAGTGACTGTTTTTCCACCCTGTCCATCCCTGTATTTGAGGTTCAAATGGGACCTGTTTTCTCTTTGTAGCAAAGGTGTGGCAACTATGGATTGCCAACTTTCCTGTTCCTTTCAGTGATGTCTTCTCTCTTTTGGCTTCGATACACTTTGCTGGTATTCTCAGTTTTTCTATGTTCCCTCTGCAGTATGTGATGGCAAGGGTAGACCTACCATTGGTTTAGTTTTAAACTTCTCACATTAAACTCGGGCATCATTCTCAGATTGTACATAGTCTTTGTTTCTTTTGCTTTATGGTAATGCGACAAGATATCACCAGCAAAGCTGTTTTCCCTGTACTTTGTATGTGTCTGTGAAATAAAACTATTTTATACAGTCTCTTAGCTTCTGGGGTTTTCTTTTTTTTTCTACTTTCATCGAAATAGGTTTGTTTATGTGCTTCTTCTCTGTCTATTCAGTTCAGTAGAGTGACATTTTAGTGCTTTTGGTTGGTTAAAATGTCTTATATAAATCTTCAAATATAGTTACAAGAATGCAACTACAGTACTCTGAACAGAAGAGCCAGTAGTGGAGAGGGATGGGTCTGTTTCTCATGCACCATTGGTATTACTTGTGCTTATAGGATTCTCAAAACGTTACAAATGTACCCTGAAAGAGCCGTTGCTTCCTAGCGTTTCATACAAAGCTTCCATTTATCTGATTGTGACAGTGTCTGATGAATCCCAAATGCTCCAACGAACTTTGTTGTCTTTATGAAAGGATCTGCAAGATGGACAACTGGAGGAAATACCTTGGTATTCTGGCTCCAATTCCCATGGCCACCAAACATGTCGTCATGCAGACTTTTGCGTCTTCAGAGTATGGTATGTCTTACATTGCTGGTGTGATTTGGCAGAACACATTCAGAATCATGGATCCACAGTGGAGAGATTTGAGTTTTTAACCTAAGGAAGAACATGAGGACTCTCAATTAGAGTCATTTTTATGTAACTTCATGCAGTGGAATGGCAAACTCTGACTCAGGTCAACAGCTTCTTTCCTGCTGTAGTAGGGGATATTCAAAATTGGCAGCAACAGCCCTAATACAAATTCTCAGCAGCTGAAGTCCTGATAGAGTGAGGATATGTAACCTTTGCTTAACAAGCACTTTCATGTGGCCACAAAATTGGTGAATTACGGTACATGGTGGCTTAAATTCTTTGTCAGTTAAAGAGTCCACTCATTATAGGTCACTTGATTAGGTATGTTGCAGCTTCTGAGCGGTATTGACTTCAAGGACAAATTGACTTCAAGGCAGACCTAGGTGTTAATAACCTGCGTGTCCAGGTGACCGTTCTCTGGGATGCTCTTTTTCATATAATCAAGCGTGACCAGTTGTACGCTTCTAGGTAACCTCTGCTAGCGCTGAGTCGTGGAACGCGAGGTAAGAGTAAAAGAAATGCAGCTATTTCTATATTACTAACAAAGGGCTCAGAAATGAGTACCACACTTCCCCACGATAGCGCCAATAGGGATCATGTAAGCCGAGCAGCTGAGAGAACTAAAATTTAAGGTACATTTACAAGGTTAGTGGTTACTGGTTTACCGCGGTGTTCAGGAGCGACAGGACTCCACAATGTTGAAGTCCAACGTTGTGGCCGAGGGGTGTGTAGGGATCATAAAGGTGGAAATCATAATTAGGAAATCATAGTTTTAAGGACCGTTAAGAGTATAGTCTAAGTCTAAGAAAATCATAATGTGTGTATATATATATATACACACACACACCTACACACACACATATACACACATACATACATACATATTTATTATGAAAAAAATGTATAAAAGTCATAGTATCATTATGTCAAACAGTCATAGTATAGTATATCAAAAGTCATAGCAGCATAGCGTAATGAAAAAGTGTCGACAGTCATGGTATAGTGTGTTGAAGAGGGTGATAAAAGGAATAGTATAGTATGTCAGAAAACAGGTCCATAATTATAATTGTATATGAAAAAATGATAAGAAGTCATGCAGTACATGACAAAGAAACAGTCATAAACAGTCCATAGTATAAGGTATGTTTTGAAAAGATTGATAAAAAGTCCAGATTATAGCATGTAGAAAAGGTGATAAGAAAGTCATTGTATAGGTATGGCTGAGAAAGCGGTCCATGGTATAATTATGTCAAACAGTCATGGTATAGTATGTTGAAAAAATTTATAAAAAGTCATAGTATGGTATGTGAAAACTGATTATAGTATAGTATGTGAAAAAGTGATAGAAGACATAGTATAGTTATGACAAAACAGTCATAGAACAAATTAGCTAGTATAAGAATGTCAAACAATCATGGTATAGCGTGAAAGATTGATAAAAGGATCATGGTACAGTATGTAGAAACTAGTCATGAGTATGGTATGTCAAACAGGTCATGGTATAGCATGTGAAAAAGTGATAAAACAGTCCATGAGTATAGTATGTCAAGAGCAGTCATAGTACTAGCATGTGAAAAAGTGATAAAACAGTCATGAGTATAGTATGAGTGAAAACGGTGCCGTAGTGTATGTCCAAGTCCTAGTATAGCATGTCCAAAAGTGAAAAACGGTCATGGTATATGGTAGGTAGAAAAAGTAATAGTATAGTATGTCCAGAAAAATGATAAAAGGATCCCTTAGCAGGTATAGTGCAGTCGAGCAATTAAGAGTGAGTATGAGTATGTCAAACAGTCATAGTATGGTATGTGAGAAAAAAGTGATAATAAGTCATGGTATGGTATGACAAAAGAAACAGTCATAGAACAGTCATGAGCCATAGTATGTAAGAAAAATTGATAAAAGTCAGATTATAGCGTAATACAAAAAGAGTGATAAGAAAGTCATTGTATAGAAGTAAAATTAGAAAGCGGTCATAGTATGGTATCAAACAGTCCTTGGTATGGTATGTGAAAAGCATTGACAAAACAGTCATGAGTATAGTATGATGAGAAACAGTCCTTAGTATGGTATGGTGAAAACAGTCATAGTATTGTATGTCAAACAGTCCCACAGGCATGTCCCAAAAGTGATAAAACAGTCATAGTATATAGGTATGATGAAAGTGATATAAGTATGGTATGTGAAAAATTATAAAAGTCATGAGTATAGTGCGTCGAGAAACAGTCGTGGTATGGTATGTCAAACAGTCATAGTATAATTATGCTCGAAAACAGTGGAAGTGAACCAGCATGTCAAAAAGTGATAAAACAGTCATGTTATGGGATGTAGAAACAGTAATAGTATAAGGTATGTCCACAGTCATAGTATAGCATATGTCCAAAAAGTGATAAAACAGTCATGGTATATAGCATGTCAAACAGTCCTTGGTATGGTATGTCAGTCATGGTATAGAATGTCAAAAAGTGTCAAAACAGTGGAGTATATGTCAAACGGTCATAAAGTATGAGTATGATGAAAACAGTCATGTATGTGAAAAAAGTGATAAAACAGTCATAATATGATGCGATGAAAACAATTAGTGAAGGCATGGTATGTATGAAACAGTCATAATAGTTTAGTGTGTCCGAAAATATTGATAAAAAGTCATGAGTATAGTATGTCTAAAACAGTAATAGTATAAGGTATGTCAAACAGTCATAATTTATAAGCTTGTCCAAAAAGTGATAAAACAGTCATAGTATAGCATGTAGAAGAAACAGTGATAAAAAGTCCTTAGTATAGTATGTAGAAACAGTCATAGTATATGTCCAAAAGTTATAAAACAGTCATAGTATGGTATGTCAAGAGCAGTCATGGTATGGTATGTAGAAACAGTCATAGTATAGCATGTCCAAAAGTGATAAAAGCGGTCGCAGTATGGTATGTCCAAACAGTCTTAATTATATGTCCAAAAGTGATAAAAGTCATGGTATAATTTATGTGAAAACAGTGTGGAATCGGCGTAAATTCAGTCAGGAGACTTCTATTACCATTGGTCCCTCCTTTACCGTCAGCTAAAAGGTGTTCACAGTTCTATATACCAATTAGAATTAGCACTTATGTTCTAACCAATCACAGTTGACTACCCGTGTTTTAAGCTGTCCTCTCTCCTGCTTCTGTCGGTTGTTTCAGACTGTCACGACCGCCTCCTCCCCTTTCTCCTCCGGCCTTTGGGCCAGTGTTCTGATGCGTCTCCGGATAGCCGGCTCTCGTTCGTCTTCGGCTTTTTCCTTACCACCAGTGTCTGGTTTCCATTAAGAGTTAATGTTTGGTTTCCTAAAACCAAGAATTGTATAGTACCCTTTCAAAGGGGCTAATCTCCAAATAATTATGTTTCAAATAATGTTCAAATACCTAGGGACCCTTGTCCTTGGTTTTCTGCAGTAAATGGTGCATATCTACCATGAGTCTCTCAATTGAAATAGTATAGTATGTCAAACAGTCATAGTATAGTATGTCAAAATAAGTGACAAAAATATCCAATAGAATTCAAAGTCCCAACCGAGACTGGTGATTGAACCAGAGTCGGGAGTTTGCAGTGCCTACTTACGGGTTCCATTTAGAAGTAACACTAACTTCTAAGCCACCATACACCATGATGGTGTATAGAAAGAGTCATAGTGTAGCATGTAAAAAAGTGATAAAAAAGTCATGAGTATGGTATGTGAGAAACAGTCATATGGCACGTATGTCAACACTGTTGTATGTTGACTAGTGTGGAGAAAAAGTGATAAACAGTCATAGTATAGTAGTATGTTGAAAAAATTGATAAAAAAGTCAGGTATAGTATGTCGAAACAGTAACAGTATAGTATAGGCGTCAAACAGTCATGGTATGGTATGATCAAAAACAGACAAAGGTGTATGACAGTCATGAGTATAGTATGTTCAAAAACAGTCATAGTATAGTATGGTAGGTGATGTTAAAAAGTGATAAAACAGTCATAGTATAGTATGTCAAAACAGTCATAGTATACATGATGAAAGCAGATGAGTATAGATGGATTCAAACAATAAGTATGGTATGTCAAACAGTCATAGTATAGTATGTTGAAAACCGTCATAGTATAGTATTCAAACAGTCATAGTATAGTATGTCAAAAAAGTGATAAAAATGTCAGTATAGTATGAGAAGTAGAAACAGTAGTATAACAGTATCACAAATTGTAGTATATATGTGGTAACTAACATCCCATAGTATAGTATGTGAACAGACATAGTATAGTATGTCGAAAAAGTGATTAAACAGTCATAGTATAGTATGTCGGAAACAGTCATAGTATAGTATGTCAAACAGATAATAGTATGTCGAAAGAACAGTCATAGTATAGTATGTCGAAAACAGTCATAGTATAGTATGTCAAAACAGTCATAGTATAGTATGTCAAAGAGTCATAGTATAGTATGTCGAAAACAGTCATAGTATAGTATGTCCAAAAAGTGGTAAAACAGTCATAGTATAGTATGTCAAAAAAAGTGATCAAACAGTCACTAGTATAGTACAAAGTGATTAAAAGTCATAGTATAGTTATGTCAAAAACAGTCACAGGATAGTATGTCAAACAGTCATAGTATAGTATGTCAAAAACAGTCATAGTATAGTATATCAAACAGTCATAGTATATTATGTCAAAACAGTCATAGTATAGTATGTCAAAACAGTCATAGTATAGTATGTCAAAAAGTATAAACAGTCCACATGTATAGTATGTCAAAAAAAGGATAAAACAGTCATAGTATAGTATGTCAAAAACAGTAAAAGTTTATAGTATGTCAAACAGTATAGTATAGCATAGTCAAAAAAGTGATAAAACAGTCATAGTATAGTATGTCGAAAAAATTGATAAAAAGTCATAGTATAGTATGTCGAAAACAGTCATAGTATAGCATGTTGAAAACAGTCATAGTATAGCATGTCAAACAGTCATAGTATAGTTTGTCGAAAAAATTTATAAAAAGTCATAGTATAGTATGTCGAAAAATTGCTAAAAAGTCATAGTATAGTATGTCAGTCATAAGTATAGCATGTCGAAAAAAGTGATAGAACAGTCATAGTATAGTATGCCGAAGAATTGATCAAAAGTCATTGAATAGTATGTCAAAAACAGTCATAGTATAGTATGTCAAAAAAGGTGATAAAAATGTCGATAAGATTCAAAGTCCCAGCCCAGACTGGTGATTGAACCAGGGTCTGACTTTGCAGTGCCTACTTGCTGGTTCTATTTAGAGTAACACTAAACTCTAAGCCACCATACTACATGACATAATATATTGAAAGAGACTTAGTGTTGTATGTCGAAAAAGTGATTACAAAGTCTAAGTATAGTATGTTGAAAACAGTCATAGTATAGCATGTCGAAAAAATTTACAAAAAGTCATAGTATAGTATGTCCGGAAAAACAGTCATAGTATAGTATGTCAAAAAGTCATTGTATAGCATGTCAAAAGTGATAAAACAGTCATAGTATAGTATGTCAAACAGTGTAAGTATAACATGTCGAAAAAGTGATAAAAAGTCATAGTATAGTATGTCGAAAACAGTCATAGTATAGTACGTCAAACAGTCATAGTATAGCATGTCAAAAAAAGTGATAAAAAAGTCATAGTATAGTATGTCGAAAACAGTCATAGTATAGCATGTCGAAAAAAGTGATAAAACAGTCATAGTATAGTATGTCGAAAACAGTCATAGTATAGTATGTCAAACAGTCATAGTATAGTATGTCGAAAACAGTCATAGTATAGTATGTCAAACAGTCATAGTATAGCATGTCGAAAAAGTGATAAAACAGTCATAGTATAGTATGTCGAAAACAGTCATAGTATGTCGAAAACAGTCGTAGTATAGTATGTCGAAAACAGTCATAGTATAGTATGTCAAACAGTCATAGTATAGTATGTCCAAAAAAGTGATAAAACAGTCATAGTATAGTATGTCGAAAGAATTGATTAAAAGTCATAGTATATTATGTCCAAAAAGAGTCATAGTATAGTATGTCAAACAGTCATAGTATAGTATGTCAAACAGTCATATTATAGCATGTCCCAAAAAAGTGATAAAACACTAATAGTATAGTATGTCAAACAGTCATAGTATACTATGTCAGAAAATTGATAAAAAGTCATAGTGTAGTATGTCAAAAACAGTAATAGTATAATATGTCAAACAGTCATAGTATAGCATGTCCAAAAAGTGATAAAAAGTCATAGTATAGTATGTCGAAAACAGTCATAGTATAGTATGTCAAACAGTCATAGTATAGCATGTGGTAAAAAGTGATAAAACAGTCATAGTATAGTATGTCGAAAACAGTCATAGTATAGTATGTCAAACAGTCATATTATAGTATGTTGAAAAAATTGATAAAAAGTCATAGTATAGTATGTCAAACAGTCACAGTATAGCATGTCCAAAAAAGAGATGAAACAGTCATAGTATAGTATTTCAAAAACAGTCAAAGGATAGTATGTCAAACAGTCATAGTATAGTATGTCAAAAACAGTCATAGTATAGTATGTCAAACAGTCATAGTATATTATGTCAAAACAGTCATAGTATAGTATGTCAAACAGTCATAGCATAGCATGTCCAAAAAAGTGATAAAACAGTCATAGTATAGTATGTCGAAAAAATTGATAAAAAGTCATAGTATAGCATGTCGAAAACAGTGATAAAACAGTCATAGTATAGTATGTGGAAAAAAGGGATAAAACAGTCATAATATAGTATGTCGAAAGAATTGATTAAAAGTCATAGTATAGTATGTCAAAAAAAGTGATAAAAAAGTCATAGTATAGTATGTCGAAAACAGTCATAGTATAGTATGTCAAACAGTCATAGAATAGAATGTCGAAAAAAGTGATCAAACAGTCATAGTATAGTATGTCGAAAACAGTCATAGTATAGTATGTCAAACAGTCATAGTATAGTATGTCGAAAACAGTCATAGTATAGTATGTCAAACAGTCATAGTATAGTATGTCCAAAAAAGTGATAAAACAGTCATAGTATAGTATGTCGAAAGAAGTGATTAAAAGTCATAGTATAGTATGTCAAAAACAGTCATAGTATAGTATGTCAAACAGTCATAGTATAGTATGTCGAAAACAGTCATAGTATAGTATGTCAAAAAAGTGATAAAACAGTCATAGTATAGTATGTCGAAAAAATTGATAAAAAGTCATAGTATAGTATGTCAAAAAAGTGATAAAACAGTCATAGTATAGTATGTCAAAAAAATTGATAAAATGTCATAGTATAGTATGTCAAACAGTCACAGTATAGCATGTCCAAAAAAGAGATGAAACAGTCATAGTATAGTATGTCAAAAACAGTCAAAGTATAGTATTTCAAACAGTCATAGTATAGCAAGTCCAAAAAAGTGATAAAACAGTCATAGTATAGCATGTCGAAAAATTGATAAAAAGTCATAGTATAGTATGTCGAAAACAGTCATAGTATAGTATGTCAAACAGTCATAGTATAGCATGTTGAAAACAGTCATAGTATAGTATGTCGAAAAAAGTGATAAAACAGTAATAGTATAGTATGTTGAAAACAGTCATAGTATAGCAAGTCCAAAAAATTGATAAAAAGTCATAGTATAGTATGTCGAAAACAGTCATAGTATAGTATGTCAAACAGTCATAGTATAGCATGTTGAAAACAGTCATAGTATAGTATGTCGAAAAAAATGATAAAACAGTAATAGTATAGTATGTTGAAAACAGTCGTAGTATAGTATGTCAAACAGTCACAGTATAGTATGTCGAAAAATGTGATAAAACAGTCATAGTATAGTATGTTGAAAAAAATTATAAAAAGTCGTAGTATAGTATGTCAAACAGTCACAGTATAGCATGTCCAAAAAAGTGATAAAACAGTCATAGTATAGTATGTCGAAAACAGTCATAGTATGTCGAAAACAGTCATAGAATAGTATGTCGAAAACAGTCATAGTATAGTATGTCCAAAAAAGTGATAAAACAGTCATAGTATAGTATGTCGAAAGAATTGATTAAAAGTCATAGTATATTATGTCAAAAACAGTCATAGTATAGCATGTCAAACAGTCATAGTATAGTATGTCAAACAGTCATAGTATAGCATGTCCAAAAAAGTGATAAAACACTAATAGTATAGTATGTCAAACAGTCATAGTATAGCATGTCAAAAAAATTGATAAAAAGTCATAGTATAGCATGTCGAAAAAAGTGATAAAACAGTCATAGTATAGTATGTCGAAAACAGTCATAGTATAGCATGTCCAAAAAAGTGATCACACAGTCATAGTACAGTATGTCGAAAAAAGTGATAAAACAGTCATAGTATACTATGTCGAAGAAATTGATAAAAAAGTCATAGTGTAGTATGTCGAAAACAGTAATAGTATAGTATGTCAAACAGTCATAGTATAGTATGTCCAAAAAAGTGATAAAAAAAGTCATATTATAGTATGTCAAACAGTCATAGAATAGAATGTCGAAAAAAGTGATAAAACAGTCATAGTATAGTATGTCGAAAACAGTCATAGTATAGTATGTCAAACAGTCATAGTATAGTATGTCGAAAACAGTCATAGTATAGTATGTCAAACAGTCATAGTATAGTATGTCCAAAAAAGTGATAAAACAGTCATAGTATAGTATGTCGAAAGAATTGATTAAAAGTCATAGTATAGTATGTCAAAAACAGTCACAGTATAGTATGTCAATCAGTCATAGTATAGCATGTCGAAAAGTGATAAAACAGTCATAGTATAGTATGTCGAAAACAGTCATAGTATAGTATGTCAAACAGTCATATTATAGTATGTTGAAAAAATTGATAAAAAGTCATAGTATAGTATGTCAAACAGTCACAGTATAGCATGTCCAAAAAAGAGATGAAACAGTCATAGTATAGTATTTCAAAAACAGTCAAAGGATAGTATGTCAAACAGTCATAGTATAGTATGTCAAAAACAGTCATAGTATAGTATGTCAAACAGTCATAGTATATTATGTCAAAACAGTCATAGTATAGTATGTCAAACAGTCATAGCATAGCATGTCCAAAAAAGTGATAAAACAGTCATAGTATAGTATGTCGAAAAAATTGATAAAAAGTCATAGTATAGTATGTCGAAAACAGTCATAGTATAGCATGTTGAAAACAGTCATAGTATAGCATGTCAAACAGTCATAGTATAGTATGTCAAAAAAATTGATAAAAAGTCATAGTATAGTATGTCGAAAAAATTGATAAAAAGTCATAGTATAGTATGTTGAAAACAGTCATAGTATAGCATGTCAAAAAGTAATAGTATAGCATGTCGAAAACAGTGATAAAACAGTCATAGTATAGTATGTGGAAAAAAGGGATAAAACAGTCATAGTATAGTATGTCGAAAAAATTTATGAAAAGTCGTAGTATAGTATGTCGAAAACAGTCATATTATAGTATGTCAAACAGTCATAGTATAGTATGTCCAAAAAAGTGATAAAACAGTCATAATATAGTATGTCGAAAGAATTGATTAAAAGTCATAGTATAGTATGTCAAAAAAAGTGATAAAAAAAGTCATAGTATAGTATGTCGAAAACAGTCATAGTATAGTATGTCAAACAGTCATAGAATAGAATGTCGAAAAAAGTGATAAAACAGTCATAGTATAGCATGTCGAAAAAATTGATAAAAAGTCATAGTATAGTATGTCAAAAACAGTCATAGTATAGTATGTCAAACAGTCATAGTATAGCATGTTGAAAACAGTCATAGTATAGTATGTCGAAAAAAGTGATAAAACAGTAATAGTATAGTATGTTGAAAACAGTCATAGTATAGCAAGTCCAAAAAAGTGATAAAACAGTCATAGTATAGCATGTCGAAAAAATTGATAAAAAGTCATAGTATAGCATGTTGAAAACAGTCATAGTATAGTATGTCGAAAAAAGTGATAAAACAGTAATAGTATAGTATGTTGAAAACAGTCGTAGTATAGTATGTCAAACAGTCACAGTATAGTATGTCGAAAAATGTGATAAAACAGTCATAGTATAGTATGTTGAAAAAAATTATAAAAAGTCGTAGTATAGTATGTCAAACAGTCACAGTATAGCATGTCGAAAACAGTCATAGTATAGCATGTCAAACAGTCATAGTATAGTATGTCGAAAACAGTCATAGTATAGCATGTCGAAAAAAGTGATAAAAAAGTCATAGTATAGTATGTCGAAAACAGTCATAGTATAGTATGTCGAAAACAGTCATAGTATAGTATGTTGAAGAAATTGATGAAAAGTCATCGTATAGTATGTCAAAAAAGTGATAAAACAGTCATAGTATAGTATGTCGAAAAAATTTATAAAATGTCATAGTATAGTATGTCAAACAGTCACAGTATAGCATGTCCAAAAAAGTGATAAAACAGTCATAGTATAGTATGTCAAACAGTCATAGTATAGTATGTCAAACAGTCATAGTATAGTATGTCAAACAGTCATAGTATAGTATGTCAAAAAAAGTGATAAAAATGTCGATAAGATTCAAAACCCCAACCAGTGATTGAACCAGGGTCTGAGTTTGCAGTGCCTACTTGCAGGTTACATTTAGAGTAACACTAACCTCTAAGCCACCATACCTCACAGTATAGTATACATCGAAAGAGACTTAGTGTAGTATGTCGAAAAAAGTGATTACAAAGTCATAGTATAGTATGTCGAAAACAGTCATAGTATAGTATGTGCAAAAAAGTGATAAAACAGTCATAGTATAGTATGTCGAAAGAATTGATTAAAAGTCATAGTATAGTATGTCAAAAACAGTCATAGTATAGTATGTCAAACAGTCATACTATAGCATGTCGAAAACAGTCATAGTATAGTATGTCAACCAGTCATAGTATAGTATGTCAACCAGTCATAGTATAGTATGTCAAACAGTCATAGTATAGTATGTCGAAAGAATTGATTAAAAGTTATAGTATAGTATGTCAAACACAGTCATAGTATAGTATGCCAAACAGTCATAGTATAGCATGTCGAAAAAAGTGATAAAACAGTCATAGTATAGTATGTCAAACAGTCATAGTATAGCATATCAAAAAAAGTGATTAAAATGTCGATAAGATTCGAAGTCCCAGCCCATACTGGTGATTGAACCAGGATCTGAGTTTGTAGTATAGTATGTCTAAAAACAGTCATAGTATAGTATGTCAAACAGTCATAATATAGTATGTAAAACAGTCATAGTATAGCATGTCCAAAAAAGAGATAAAACAGTCATAGTATAGTATGTCGAACAGTCATAGTATAGTATGTCGAAACAATTGATAAAAAGTCATAGTATAGTATGTCAACCAGTCATAGTATAGTATGTCAAACAGTCATAGTATAGCATGTCAAGAAAAGTGATAAAACAGTCATAGTATAGTATGTCGAAAACAGTCATAGTATAGTATGTCAAACATTCATAGTATAGCATGTCGAAAAAAGTGATAAAACAGTCATAGTATAGTATGTCAAACAGTTATAGTATAGCATGTCGAAAACAGTAATAGTATGGTATGTCAAGCAGTCATAGCATAGCATGTCGGAAACAGTCATAGTATAGTATGTCGAAAACAGTCATAGTATAGCATGTCGGAAACAGTCATAGTATAGTATGTCAAACAGTCATAGTATAGTATGTCCAAAAAAGTGATAAAACAGTCATAGTATAGTATGTCGAAAGAATTGATTAAAACTCATAGTATAGCATGTCGAAAACAGTCATAGTATAGTTCGTCAACCAGTCATAGTATAGTATGTCAAACAGTCATAGTAAAGTATGTCAAACAGTCATAGTATAGTATGTGCAAAAAAGTGATAAAACAGTCATGGTATAGTATGTCGAAAGAATTGATTAAAAGTCATAGTATAGTATGTCAAAAACAGTCATAGTATAGTATGCCAAACAGTCATAGTATAGCATGTCGAAAAAAGTGATAAAACAGTCATAGTATAGTATGTCGAAAACAGTCATAGTATAGCATGTCGAAAAAAGTGATAAAACAGTCATAGTATAGTATGTCAAACAGTCATGATATAGCATGTCGAAAACAGTCATAGTATAGTATGTCAAACAGTCATAGTATAGTATGTCAACCAGTCATAGTATAGTATGTCAAACAGTCATAGTATAGCATGTCAATAAAAGTGATAAAAATGTCAATAACATTCAAAGTCCCAGCCCAGACTGGTGATTGAACAAGGGTCTGAGTTTGTAGTATAGTATGTCGAAAACAGTCATAGTATAGTATGTCAAACAGTCATAGTATAGTATGTCGAAACAATTGATAAAAAGTCATAGTATAGTATGTCAAATAGTCATAGTATAGTATGTCAAACAGTCATAGTATAGTATGTCCAAAAAGTGATAAAACAGTCATAGAATAGTATGTCGAAAAAATTGATTAAAAGTCATAGTATAGTATGTCAAAAACAGTCATAGTATAGCATGTCGAAAACAGTCATAGTATAGTATGTCAAACAGTCATAGTATAGTATGTCAAAAAAAGTGATAAAAATGTCGATAAGATTCAAAGTCCCAGCCCATACTTGTGATTTAACCAGGATCTGAGTTTGCAGTACCTACTTGCTGGTTCCATTTAGAGTAACACTAACCTCTAAGCCACCATACCCCATAGTATAGTATATTGAAAGAGACTTAGTGTAGTATGTCAAAAAAACTGATAAAAATGTCGATAATATTCAAAGTCCCAGCCCATACTGGTGATTGAACCAGGATCTGAGTTTGTAGTATAGTATGTCGAAAACAGTCATAGTATAGTATGTCAAACAGTCATAGTATTGTATGTCAAACAGTCATAATATAGCATGTCGAAAACAGTCATAGTATAGTATGTCAACCAGTCATAGTATAGCATGTCCAAAAAAGTGATAAAACACTAATAGTATAGTATGTCAAACAGTCATAGTATAGCATGTCAAAAAAAGTGATAAAAATGTCAATAACATTCAAAGTCCCAGCCCAGACTGGTGATTGAACAAGGGTCTGAGCTTGCAGTGCCTACTTACTGGTTCCATTTAGAGCAACACTAACCTCTAAGCCACCATACCCCATAGTATAGTTTAGTATATCGAAAGAGACTTAGTGTAGTATGTCGAAAAAAGTGATTACAAAGTCATAGTATAGTATGTCGAAAACAGTCATAGTATAGCATGTCAAACAGTCATAGTATAGCATGTCCAAAAAGTGATAAAACAGTCATAGTATAGTATGTCGAAAGAATTGATTAAAAGTCATAGTATAGTATGTCAAAAACAGTCATAGTATAGTATGTCAAACAGTCATACTATAGCATGTCGAAAGAATTGATTAACAGTCATAGTATAGTATGTCAAACACAGTCATAGTATAGTATGCCAAACAGTCATAGTATAGCATGTAAAAAAAGTGATAAAACAGTCATAGTATAGTATGTCGAAAACAGTCATAGTATAGTATGTCATACAGTCATAATATAGCATGTCGAAAACAGTCATAGTATAGTATGTCAAACAGTCATAGTATAGCATGTCCAAAAAAGTGATTAAACACTAATAGTATAGTATGTCGAAAACAGTCATAGTATAGCATGTCAAACAGTCATAGTATAGTATGTCGAAAAAATGGATTAAATGTCATAGTATAGTATGTCGATAACAGTCATAGTATAGTATGTCAACCAGTCATAGTATAGCATGTCGAAAAAAGTGATAAAACAGTCATAGTATAGTATGTCGAAAACAGTCCTAGTATAGTATGTCAAACATTCATAGTATAGCATGTCGAAAAAAGCGATAAAACAGTCATAGTATAGTATGTCAAACAGTTATAGTATAGTATGTCGGAAAAAGTGATAAAACAGTCATAGTATAGCATGTCGAAAAAAGTGATAAAACAGTCATTGTATTGTATGTTGAAAACAGTCACAGTATAGTATGTCAAACAGTCAAGTATGTCAAACAGTCATAGTATAGTATGTCAAACAATCATAGTATAGCATGTGGAAAACAGTCACAGTATAGTATGTCAAACAGTCATAGTGTAGTATGTCAAACAGTCATAGTATAGCATGTCGAAAACAGTCATAGTATAGTATGTCAACCAGTCATAGTATAGTATGTCAAACAGTCATAGTATAGCATGTTGAAAAAAGTGATAAAAAGTCATAGTATAGTATGTCGAAAACAGTCATAGTATAGCATGTTGAAAAAAGTGATAAAAAGTCATAGTATAGTATGTCGAAAACAGTCATAGTATAGTATGTCAAACAGTCATAGTATAGTATGTCGAAAACAGTCATAGTATAGTATGTCAAACAGTCATAGTATAGCATGTCGAAAACAGTCATAGTATAGTATGTCAAACAGTCATAGTATAGCATGTCCAAAAAAGAGATAAAACAGTCATAGTATAGCATGTCGAAAAAATTGATAAAAAGTCATAGTATAGTATGTCAAACAGTCATAGTATAGTATGTCGAAAGAATTGATTAAAAGTCATAATATAGCATGTCAAAAACAGTCATAGAATAGCATGTCGAAAAAAGTCTTGAAACAGTCATAGTATAGTATGTCGAAAACAGTCATAGTATAGTATGTCGAAAACAGTCATAGTATAGCATGTCGAAAAAAGTGATAAAACAGTCATAGTATAGTATGTCGAAACAATTGATAAAAAGTCATAGTAAAGTATTTCAAAAACAGTCATAGTATAGTATGTCAAAAAAAGTGATAAAAAGTCATAGTATAGTATGTCGAAAACAGTCATAGTATAGCATGTCGAAAAAATTGATAAGAAGTCATAGTATAGTATGTCAAACAGTCATAGTATAGCATGTCGAAAACAGTCATAGTATAGTATGTCAACCAGTCATAGTATAGTATGTCAAACAGTCATAGTATAGCATGTTGAAAAAAGTGATAAAAAGTCATAGTATAGTATGTCGAAAACAGTCATAGTATAGCATGTTGAAAAAAGTGATAAAAAGTCATAGTATAGTATGTCGAAAACAGTCATAGTATAGTATGTCAAACAGTCATAGTATAGTATGTCGAAAACAGTCATAGTATAGCATGTCGAAAAAAGTGATAAAACAGTCATAGTATAGTATGTCAAACAGTCATAGTATAGTATGTCGAAAACAGTCATAGTATAGTATGTCGAAAACAGTCATAGTATAGTATGTCAAACAGTCATAGTATAGCATGTCCAAAAAAGAGATAAAACAGTCATAGTATAGCATGTCGAAAAAATTGATAAAAAGTCATAGTATAGTATGTCAAACAGTCATAGTATAGTATGTCGAAAGAATTGATTAAAAGTCATAATATAGCATGTCAAAAACAGTCATAGAATAGCATGTCGAAAAAAGTCTTGAAACAGTCATAGTATAGTATGTCGAAAACAGTCATAGTATAGTATGTCGAAAACAGTCATAGTATGGCATGTCAAAAAAAGTGATAAAACAGTCATAGTATAGTATGTCGAAAATATTGATAAAAAGTCATAGTATAGCATGTCGAAAACAGTCATAGTATAGTATGTCGAAAAAAGTGTTAAAACAATCATAGTATAGTATGTCGAAACAATTGATAAAAAGTCATAGTAAAGTATCTCAAAAACAGTCATAGTATAGTATGTCAAAAAAAGTGATAAAAAGTCATAGTATAGCATGTCGAAAACAGTCATAGTATAGTATGTCGAAAAAAGTGTTAAAACAATCATAGTATAGTATGTCGAAACAATTGATAAAAAGTCATAGTAAAGTATCTCAAAAACAGTCATAGTATAGTATGTCAAAAAAAGTGATAAAAAGTCATAGTATAGTATGTCGAAAACAGTCATAGTATAGCATGTCGAAAAAATTGATAAAAAGTCATAGTATAGTATGTCAAACAGTCATAGTATAGCATGTCCAAAAAATTGATAAAAAGTCATAGTATAGTATGTCGACAACAGTCATAGTATAGCATGTCGAAAAAATTGTTAAAACGTCATAGTATAGTATGTCAAACAGTCATAGTTTAGCATGTCGAAAAAAGTGATAAAACAGTCATAGTATAGTATGTTGAAAACAGTCATAGTACAGCATGTCCAAAAAAGTGATAAAAAAAGTCATAGTATAGTATGTCGACAACAGTCATAGTATATCATGTCGAAAAAAGTGATAAAAAAGTCATAGTATAGTATGTCAAACAGTCATAGTATAGTATGTTGAAAACAGTCATAGTATAGCATGTTGAAAAAATTGATAAAAAGTCATAGTATACTATGTCAAAAACAGTCATAGTATAGTATGTCAAACAGTCATAGTATAGCATGTCAAAAAAAGTGTTAAAGGAACACGCCGACTTGTTGGGAATTTAGCTTATTCACCGTAACCCCCAGAGTTAGACAAGTCGATACATACCCTTCTCATCTCCGTGCGTGCTGTAAAGCTGTCTGAGGGCTCCAGCGGCATCAGCCCATCACAGAACAGGCAGTTGAATGGTTCCAGTAATAGTAATAGTAATAGTAATAGGCTGGGCTTCTCTTCCCCTAACTCCGCGTTGCGATACCCACACTGGAGGCACTGGGAGGGATAAAGACAGCTCTTAGTCAAGTATACATAAAAAGGACAGTTCCTTCACAGTCAGTCCATTTCTGCTCCGTGTTACTGCCTCCTCATCCGTGTTCCTTCCACTTGTGGCCATGTTACTGTCCTGCCATTCCGGTCCCTCTCGCTCCGTGGTGGGGGTGGCGCGGGACTATCCCTCGCGGTCGGAACGTCTTTCCCTTTCCTGGTTTCCGTTCCGCTGTCGACCACACGTCTCACTGCATAGCATCCTCCTGCACGCCCGTAGAGCGTCAGCACAGGCCTCGCAGATCTCGACCGTCCTCTCGTCCAGCCTCACCTCCAGTCCTGTCCTTGGTCCTCTCTGCCAACAGTCCCACGCCACCTGAAGCCCACATTTCACCACTCCCACTCCCACTCCCACTCCCACTCCTGCCTTGCTGCTCGCTTACTCTCTCCTCCACCGCTTCCCGTGTTCCTCCTTTTTTTGTTCTCAGTTGTCCCTTTTTCACTCCTCCCGGTCTCTGCCACACCCGTCTTCAATCAGTTCATTAGTTTTTACGCACCTGTCTTGTCTCAGCAGCCCATCAGTCCAGGCCGTACTGAATCCAAGTCAAAGGGAGGGGGCGTGGTCTCACCATAGTAAAATTAATTCATAAAAAGAGTTACACATGCAGTAGATTATAAAAACACGGGCACAGCAAACAGGATTAAAATGGACATGCAAACGCTAAAAATCCTTAAAAACACACATGCAATTAATAAATAAAACCCCACTGGCACAGCAATTCACATGCAACAATAAAATCAGTGGCACACAGGGATATTCTTACATATTAAAATTCTTCACTTTTGACAGTATGTTGAAAAAAGTGATAGAAAAGTGACAGTAAAGTATATCCAAAAATGTCATAGTATAGTACGTTGAAAAAAGTGATAACAAAAATAGTGCAGTATGTTGATAAAAGTCATAGTATAGCATGTTGAAAAAAGTGATAAAAAGTCATAAAATAGAATGTCGAAAAAAGTCATAGTATAGTATGTTGAAAAAGTGATAAAAAGTCATAGTACAGTACGTTGAAAAAAGTGATAAAGTTATCGTATAGGATGTTGAAAAAAGTCATAGTATAGTAGTTGAAAAAAGTGATAAAAAGTCATAGTATAGTATGTTGAAAAAAGTCATAGTATAGTAGTTTAAAAAACTGATAAAAAAAGTCATAGTATAGTAATGTGAGGAGAACAAGTATCTGATACACTGCCAATTTTGCAGGTTTTCCCACTTACAAAGCATGTAGAGGTCTGTCATTTTTATCATAGGTACTCTTCAACTGTGAGTGACGGAATCTAAAACAAAATCCACTAAAAAAAAAATCCAGAAAATCACATTGTATGATTTTTAAGTAATTCATTTGCATTTCTTTGCATGACATAAGTATTTGACACATCAGAAAAGCAGAACTTTATATTTGGTACAAAAACCTTTGTTTGCAATTACAGAGATCATACGTTTCCTGTAGTTGACCAGGTTTGCACACACTGCAGCAGGGATTTTGGCCCACTCCTCCATACAGACCTTCTCCAGATCCTTCAGGTTTCGGGGCTGTCACTGGGCAATACGGACTTTCAGCTCCCTCCAACGATTTTCTATTGGGTTCAGCTCTGGAGACTGGCTAGGCCACTCCAGGACCTTGAGATGCTTCTTACGGAGCCACTCCTTAGTTTCCCTGGCTGTGTGTTTCGGGTCGTTGTCATGCTGGAAGACCCAGCCGCGACCCATCTTCAATGCTCTTACTGAGGGAAGGAGGTTGTTGGCCAAGATCTCGCGATACATGGCCCCATCCATCCTCCCCTCAATACAGTCGTCCTGTCCCCTTTGGAGAAAAGCATCCCCAAAGAATGATGTTTCCACCTCCATGCTTCACGGTTGGCATGGTGTTCTTGGGGTTGTACTCATCCTTCTTCTTCCTCCAAACACGGCGAGTGGAGTTTAGACCAAAAAGCTCTATTTTTGTCTCATCAGACCACATGACCTTCTCCCATTCCTCCTCTGGATCATCCAGATGGTCATTAGCAAACTTCAGACGGGCCTGGACATGTGCTGGCTTGAGCAGGGGGACCTTGCGTGCGCTGAAGGATTTTAATCCATGATGGCATAATGTGTTACTAATGGTTTTCTTTGAGACTGTGGTCCCAGCTCTCTTCAGGTCATTGACCAGGTCCTGCCGTGTAGTTCTGGGCTGATCTCTCACCTTCCTCATGATCATTGACCCCCCCACGAGGTGAGATCTTGCATGGAGCCCCAGACCGAGGGAGATTGACCGTCATCTTGAACTTCTTCCATTTTCTAATAATTGCACCAACAGTTGTTGCCTTCTCACCAAGCTGCTTGCCTATTGTCCAGTAGCCCATCCCAGCCTTGTGCAGGTCTACAATTTTACCCCTGATGTCCTTACACAGCTCTCTGGTCTTGGCCATTGTGGAGAGGTTGGAGGCTGTTCGATTGAGTGTGTGGACAGGTGTCTTTTATACAGGTAACGAGTTCAAACAGGTGAAGTTAATACAGGTAATGAGTGGAAAATATTAGGGCTTCTTAAAGAAAAACTGACAGGTCTGTGAGAGCCGGAATTCTTACTGGTTGGTAGGTGATCAAATACTTATGTCATGCAATAAAATGCATATTAATTATTTAAAAATCATACAATGTGATTTTCTGGATTTTTTTTTTTGATTCCATCTCTCACAGTTGAAGAGTACCTATGATAAAAATTACAGACCTCTGTTACATGCTTTGTAAGTAGGAAAACCTGCAAAATCGGCAGTGTATCAAATACTTGTTCTCCCCACTGTATGTGTAAAAAGCCTAGTATTTCGAAAAAAAAAATCATAGTGTAGAATGTCGAAATGTACGAAAAAGTCATAGTCTAGTATATTGAAAAGGTCATTGTATAGTATGTCAAAAAAATTAATGTGTCGCCGGGTTAGCTCAGTTGGTAGCGCAGGCGCACATATATGGAGGCGTATACCTTGACGCAGAAGGTCCAGGGGTCGAGTCAGACCCGAAACGATTTCCTGCATGTCATCCCTCTCTCTCTCCTCTTTCATATCTATCTGTTCCAATAAAGGCTGAAATGCCCCACAAAAATCTCAAGAAAAATAAACGAATTAATGTTATACAAAGTATAGTATGTTGAAAAATATCAGAAAAAGTCATAGTATGTCAAAAAAAGACATAGTATAAGATGTCGAAAATAAGTCAGTATAATATGTTGAAAAAGGTCATAGTATAGTATAGTATAGAATTGGGAAGAGCCTCTTCCGTCAAGCAGTCAGACTGTTGAACAACAAAACATGTGAACATTCAAATTTCTCACACTGAAATGCATCTTTTTTTATGCTGCTAAAACTCTATATATCCTACCTCAATCAATGCTCTGTTACAAGTCTACTTATGCCCTGTCTTTTGTTGTCTGTTGTCTGTCCTGTCCATTGTATTTCTTAAATGCTCTACATTTAAGTAGTAATTGCACTTTATGTAAAGTCTATAATGTGTGTGCACCAAATGTAGCCTGTCTTGAATGTCGTTTTCATATATTTTAAATGTGTAAAATCCATGGTGAAAGGTTGTTTTGTTTCACTATATACAGTGTATATAGTTGAAATGACAATAAAACCCACTTGACTTGACTTGAGTATGTCTAAAAAAGCCAGAAAAGTTATAGTATAGTATGTCTAAAAAAAAGTCATAGCATGGGATGTTGAAAAAAGTATGTTGGAAAAACAAGTCAGAGCATAGTGTATTGGAAAAAAATCTGAAAAAAGTCAGTATAATATGTGGAAACAAGTCATATTAAATAGTATGTTGAAAAAAATCAAAAAAAAGAACAATAGTATAGTATTTCTAAAAAAAGCTATAGTATGTAGAAAAAAATTCAATCTGAATAACTTGTTGAATCCCATGTTTTCTGATTTAGCCAGCACACATACGGTACAAATGACTGGGCTTGTTTGTGGATTGGTATGCACTACAGATACCCAAATGTATGTGCACAAGCACTGAATGTGTTTTTCATAGTGTGCCCTTTAATGGATTCTTCTAGTTTACAGCATGTATTAATGCACAAACAGAATATATACACAGGATATATTTTATTGAGATAAAAAGAACACTACATTAAAACCATCTTGTTACTATCTATATTGAAATCAAAACTTTGTCATAAAAAACATTCAACAAATACAAAACAAAATTTAAACAAAAACTTAAAATGTGCAGAATTCAACTTATTGCATACTGGAAGGGCATCACATTGTAAACAGAAGCAGCAGTAAAAGAGATCGCATTTTACTCAAAATGATCATTTAAATGGGACGGCAGCCATTGTGTAACTTTTTCTTCCTAAAACTGACTTTCAGTTAAGTAGGTGTAGTACAGTTTCCAATATAGTTTCCAATCCAGAAAAGGGAAATATTTCCTAAATTAAAACACAGATGATCGTGCAATTGCAGCAGATAAAAAAACAACACAAAGACCGTACCAAAACTAAAAATACATTTTCTTTTCCATAACATCTCATACTTTAGGACCTGATTAGTACCAAATTGACAAATTGTGAATCCATACAGCTCACTGCAGCAACCTAGTGTACAGCAAGCCTAACTGCAACCTTCCAATCATCAGCAGTGCCACAAGAAAAAAAAAATACGAAAACCTCAGATGGAAATTCAAATATTTATCGGTGGACGGTATTTAAGAATACTGGGATTATGTTTTCAGCATAAACTAAAATATGTCTTAATTCAAGACAGAAGCAGACTGTTAGAAACGTCTTTGAGGGGTCCACCATCCCTTTTATACTAAAAGCAATCACCTTCAAATAACTAGAATAATGTCTCTAATCCACTTTTTAACCACATATTATTATGCATTATGTATAATATAGTAAACAATACTGTTAACTCAATGAATAAATGTGTTTGATCGGTCTACATCTAAAAACAGTGTAATGACTTCTACCTCTAAATGTTCTAAGTCTAAGTTTGATAAATAGTTCAAATAAACGCTCCATGTCCTGCAAGTCATGATTTCAGCACTGAAAAGCCAACTGGGAATTTCAGTATGCATTATGCACTGTATCAATCATTTAATTAAGAGTAACATATCAAAAACTGCAGTGGAACAATATACAACAAGTTAATGCAGCAATAACATTTTTTTTTTTTTCTGTAAATATGAAGATATTACTGTCAATGGACACACTTTTAAACAAATAATTCCCTTGAATGTTTAAAACTTCCAAAAAAATATTATCCAGCATTTCTCCAGGTCCCGTATCCTTTCTATGTCGGATGTAAAATAGGTAGATCATGTGAGACACCGTACACTTATCACACTGACAGTAAAAGTACAAAATCACCTGTCAGTTCATGATCCTTAGCTTGGGCTGCAACAACTGAGGCACAACATGTCATTAAATGATACTCAAAAGTGGATTTTCCTGTTTGAATGTGTAAAAATGACATCAGTTTTCTGGCATTGGTACAGTAGGAAGTCAGAAAACTAGCCAACAATCTTTACTTGAACAGCATCTTGAGGCCAGCATCTCTTATAAGTGGAATACTTCTCACTCCCCACGTTGATTTAAAAGAGCCTTATCAACTTTTAACAAGTACAACCAACAGGACTTTTTCAGCTAAATCCAACGATGCCAATGCCATATCTAGATGTTGCAAATTTCTTTTAGAAACAAACGAGAACGACTGCCAGGTTACACAGCAAACAAAGTCCTGATCAATAACCACGGCTGACATGGTTGGCACCGAAACCTCTGATTTGCGGAAAAAAAAAAAAAAAAAAAATGGCTTCACAATAAGGCTCATTCAAGCAGCAGAGTTAAGAGTCTGTTAAAGTGGCAGAGAGGTGACAGCTGGATAGCACAGGCGTTAACAGACAAAGATCATTTTTGTGATAATTAACGGTGGATCTGTCATCGGAATGTGGACGATTTAGAAATCACTCTACAATGAATGCACGATACATTAAATGTCCCTATTTTAAATGAACAGTGGAATAACAGTGGTAACATACTGTTGGACGTGCCGAGGGTGAAAGTTGACACTGATAACAATATACGTTATAGTGCCCCATACGGCCTGTGGTTGAGCTTTGGTTGACTTTTCCTTGAGTGTTCCTTCTTAGGACGAGGATGGATGTAGCGATATAGAGTTCAGGGGCCAAGAAAGGACGATGAAGAAGTCTCGGCACCCTTATCGTGGCCTGGGCACATGAACTGATAGCACTCAAGCCTCCGCAAAACGATATGTCAAAGCTTTAAAGGGTCACTCCATAAACAGTTATTAAAGATAAGCATTACTCTGCAGGTAAGTGAACAGGATTCTGATACATTTCCATAATACCTGAAAAAAAAAAAAAAATCAAAAGACACAAATCCATTATTTGCACTCACGCTGGAAAGTCCCTTTTTCAAAATGTGTTATTTTACAGATGTCTCCATCTATGGAAACCCAAATTGTATGTTTTGTTTTGTCCCATTATTATGTAATGACAGTTTCCTCATCTTTGTGGCTGAAAAAAAAAATAAAAAAATAAAAATAAAAAAATGGATTCTTAGCCAACATTTCTCTTCAACTAAGCTGAACAACCATGTCTCAAATTACTCTTTCAGCAGCATCTTTTAAGTGCCATTCGGGGGTCCAGTGCCAGAAATGTTTTCTCCAGTAATTCAAATATCTTAAAAGTTGTTTTCAAGCGGCGAAGAACGTGTTAGCCCCGGAGGCGATCGATAACCGGATCAGCGTCGGACGTTGTCGGCAAGCCGGGGCTTCTAAACATCGATGGCCACGCCGTGTTTGGTGGAGATCACGTCCCTGGTTCCCGTCAGATACATGAGCACAGAGCACAGGTGAGGAAGCGTCGCCGTGGTGCTGACGTACAGCCAGTAAGGAAGTGGCGCCGTGTTGCCGAACGGGCACACCCACAGGCCGCGGCGCACGGCATCCCGGACGTGGTGCGTCGCCATGGAGATGAAAAGCATCCACGGCAAGGAGCACCAAGCGTCTTTGAGGCGCCCGATCCACATGAGGAAGCGCAGGGAGAGACAGAGGACGGGGATGAGAGAGGAGCAGTGGAGAGGAGGACGCTGAGGGAGCGAGACGGCAGCCTGGAAGAAAGTGGGAGAGGGATTTAGCCCCAAGTAGTTTTGCAAGATGAATAATATCGACATTGACAGTGAAATAATATCATCACACAATCTACAAAGAGTGTTACTGCAAGCCATTTGCTGCAGAATGATGTGTCATGTCTCACTACTGATAAGCAATTTGCTTGATTTCTGCCAGATTTTTTTAAAATGGCATTGCTCACCACACATATTCCCATACGTAATCAGTTTATGGCGTATATATTTAAAAAAAAAAATGGCAACATTTCTGCCATCACGGTATCAGAAATAGGGCTGTACAAAAAAATTGTAGTCGCGGTTGCCTTTTAAAGTATCCTGCCGACATAATGCACCCCCCACACTGCAATTTAACAACAAGTAGAACTAGGTTGTTGTTCGGACAGACCTGCCCCCCCACTGCTAAAAAGAAATCCTAAAGGAAACACTGTTCCCTCATCGGATTGCTACTTATTCAGCTCAGTTCTTCCAAATATCAATTCAGCAGTCAATGTTTTGCGCCAAGTTGAAAAGAGACAGAGCTAAAGACATAATGGCCGCTCTGTCAAATGTTGAGTGTTAACTTGCTGTCTGCACCTTGTTCAGATGTTCTTTGATATGGAACCAAAGTGGCCATAACGTCAATTAAAATGTGTTAAATGAACACCGTATGTAAAAAAAAAAAAAAATCTGCAAATCTGCAAGATGGCATGCCAGGTATGTAGCTTTTCTAACTCCGTCCTTTGATAACATCTCAAGAAGAAATTGGTTGAAAATAATACACAGTCCAAAAGAAAAGTCATTTCAATAATCTATGGTCACTGAGGAGAGCCCAGCGGATACTGGACTTTTAAATTTACAATTTATCTACACACTCTGCTATTGTTTTTCTTTTTCCTTGGGCTGCTTTCAGGGGCAATTATATCTTAATCGAAGCCAAAAAAAAAAAAAAAAAAGCTTGGTGAGAAGGATGGTGCCAGACAAACACATCATTACACAATATTTAATAAAGGGCAAACACTGACTGTCTCTTTACCCATTGCAAACCTGGACTGACTACAAGATGTTAATAAAAATGAATTACCCCTTCTCTAAAATGAATATGAATTAGTTATACACTTTTGCCAATTTTTTTGGTACATTTTTTTCGTCTTATCAAATATGTGAGAGCCGTCAGTAAGGGTGCAGTTCTTACCTTGAGTGACAGGGATCCAGCCATATAGAAGTGGTCCAGGTCTATGATTGATGCCAGAAGACCGGCAAGCAGCACCTCATACAGATCGCTCTTTTTCCTTAGTCCGATAACAACTGCCCATGACCACAGCCCCACCAATCCGTGCGTGCCGTTGTCTAAGGCAGCGCGCAGCCACAGGTGGTTCTGGATGACGGACAGCTGGAGGGCGTGGTCCGCCACCACACAGAACACACCAAGTCCTGCAGACGCCAGCAGAGAGGCGGAGCTGAATGTCTGTAGGAGAGCCTGAGCTTTCTCCGTCTCCACAGCCAGGCTGAGAGGTACTGGAGCCCCTTCTCCCCCGAGGGCCCCCCCCAATAACGGGGACGAGGCGGGGGACGAGTCCAGCTTGGAGTAGAATCCTTGCATGCTGACAGATGGCTGCGGGGGGCCAATCGCCACTGAAGGTCAGCAAGAGTCAGGTAGACTGGAGAAGAAAGGAAGGGAGAAGGGAGAGGGATTACTTTTTTTGGGCCGATGTGTTAACAACGCATATATGCAAACAGTACGTTCCAAGTGAACAAGCAGTTCTTTATAATAAAATGAAACGCTGGCAAGATGTGTACCTCTGTATAATGTTCTGTTTGAGCCTACCACAGTACAGTACCTGCGACTTAAACACCTCCTCGTTTTAAGAAAGAAATATGTATTGTTTTGATATCATTCAATGAATGAATGAGGAATGAAACCCCTCAAGGTTTTGGCAATGTGCCTTTGACACTGTGCATCAAACATAGAAAATAATAAAATAAAATATAAATGACATGGTTTAACAAATATACATGACACAATGAAAACAATAAAGACAACAGACATCACAGTGATGTGCATGAGTTAATACCATAGGCTGTAAAAAAAAAAGCAGTCTGCTTGGTACACATAATGTATGCAAGATGTTATATATATGATATACGGTTTGAACTATTTGACCACAGACTGAGCATTACAGACATGACAGGTGGGGCTTAACCCTCCACAAATAGTAAAAAGCACAAGGTATCACCTTTACAACTGTGCCACTGTCCATGTAGTCTCGCAGATCGAAATGAATAAGTAAAACATGTACATCAGCTACATTTCGCTTTAGCATTGCAGCCCCACAATTAGCAAAATAAATAAATAAATAAATGACCCTTTTAAAACACACATTTAAAAAAAAAATAACTGCATACACCAGGCCTAACCTGAAGGTTACCCTTCATTAGAATGAAGACACTGTTAAAGTCAAAAAGCCTGAGACAGCATTTCCATAACTACAAACACAGCGTGTTCATCTGGAGAGACCGGTGTTCATGTCTTGTCTTTTGAACCCAGAGGGAATATAAAAATAGGTCTCTGTCTCTGATGCAATTGACTGAAATGTAGGACAGACTCAATTGGAAGTCTATCAGAATAGTCTAGCTAGTTAGTTATCGGTTACATCAGCAACTCGTTACAAGTCGCTGATGTAACAGCAGTCTCGCTTTTAATTAACGTATTAGTCATGACCCTAGTTGTATGACATTTTAATTAGCTAACGTTGGCTAACGTCAGTGGTCACCTGCTTCCAGCTCCACGACGGCAAGGCTAAACTGTGTTTAACGTCACCTAACGTTGTATCCGTCTGAAATTCACAAGTCAACGTTAGACTGTTTAAAAAAAAAGAAATACATGTTGGATAAGCTTATCTTACCTCGCTACAATAACATCACTGACGCTGACAGCTAGCTAGGAGCTAGCTAGCTAGCTAACCGGCTAACGGTGACAGTGAAGATGCTGCTTTGTGTAGGCGGACAGCAGCCTGTCACGATTAGCTCGGCAATAACTGCAGTGGATTACACAACATTGCGCTCTTTGTTTGCAATCGCAATGTGTAATTCAGTTGTATATATTGGCTAATTCATATGTCTTTTGAGTCATTTTTGATCGACCGGTTGACGAATATAACGATACTTACCGATACCCCATTGCCCTGCATTGGCAGACACTTCTTCTTTGTTGTATTTGTGGGAGTACGATGGTCGTCGTCGGCGCTTAGCTGCCACCCACAGGTCACAGGTGGAACAGCCAGATACAATCAGTCCTTTGTTTGAGATGCTTACCGTTCTATTTTTTTGTTATATGAAGTAGTATTTAGCAGGGTGATTTTTAACACCAAAAAATATTTCCAACATGTGTTATTAACACATTCTAGTGGGGGGTGCGTTTTTAGAAGAGATACACATTTTTTTTAGGCTATTTAAAAAAACAGAAGGTTGTTGGACACTTAAAATAGTACACTAACTTCTGTGTTATTTTAAGACCATCGACTGAGCAACATCTTGTATTGATAATGGGTTATCCCTTTTACTTTTTTTCCTCTCTATTAAAATGTAATTCCAATACAGTAAATGCAGAGATCTGGTTTGAGGGACAGCAAAAGAAAATAGTCAAACATTAAAATGTCCAGTTGTGGCCTTTTTCAACTTCAATCAATGGTACATTAAATATTTACATTACACATTTAATTTAGTTATTATTTAGTTCAACATGTCAAAAGTCTAATACATTTTAAAAAATGACTGTGACTATACAATTAATCACCATATATCGCTTCAATGGCATTATGGGCCCCGACTGGTACTGTGACCAGGACTAGGAGGATTAAACATTATTAACACAAACCACACATTACCAAGGGTTCATTGTTGAACACTGGAAGTCTATTCTGCAAAAAAAAAACACCATTATATCTGGTTAATTTCATAGACTGTATTATATTAATGGACAGAGCATGGGTGAAGTCACCCATTGGTTTGTGGAGATTTGCTATGAGTCGTCGAGTTTGCCGTTACCAAGCCCCCAGAAAGAGCACCATGTCTTAAAGCCACCATGGGCTTAGCGTATAACGGTGGTAATGCACCCCATGGCCCAGAAAGACTTTTCACATAGACTTTGCATGGTGAAAGAAACTTCTATATTTCAGCCGATAATTTTTTTGGGGGTACATCAACTTACCAGCCCGAACACTTAAAGGGTCCTTGTTTAAAACGTCACATTTTTAACATTTTTAACATTTACTAGTAGCCGAATCCAGAGTTATTTAACGTTAAGGCATGATGAACGCGCATATTGGACGCAAGCAGACTGCACTGCACATGCTCATATGACTGTTCTCCCGAGGTCTTGTAGCTGTACCAATTGATAATGCTAACGCTAATGGGTGTAATTCACCATGTGTTCTACTAATACATCCACGGTATGTATGCTGTAAAGCCTGTAACATGGATGAGAGATGAAGCCATGGATGTTATTAAGAGAAGCTCTGTTCACGAAACTGCAGGCTAACCTTAATAGCTAGCACTCTCATTGGGGCTTCCCGCCGAACGCTGTATCCCGTTCTCTTAATACATCCATGGCTATTACGGGCGCAGCCATCCTGGTTGCGGATGTGACGATTTTAGATTTTAGAGAGGGAGGAGTGAGGGAGGAGCCCTTACACTCTACGTTACGTTACACACTTTGACTGGCAATCACATCATAGCCACGCCCTAAAACACCCCCTGCTTTTATGTATTGCAGAATACTTAAAACTAGCGTATGAGACCATAAACTCATTATGAAAATGTTTACTGAGGTAATAAATCAAGTGAGACATGGGTCACTTTCTCATAGCCTCCGACCTCCTTTTGCAAACGCACGTGTCTCCCTCAGGTTTAAGGCACTTCCGCATTTGCAGCACTTCGCCGAACCGGATGCTTTGTCCATTAATATTATTTATACCATGGTCTGGGTGAATACTCGATTCTGATTGGCGGCAGGGTGTCCATTAAGTAAGGGTTAATGCCCGACGAGGTGTCCATTGTCAGGTATTAATGGACGACGGCGAGGCGTGAACCGTCCGACGTGCAGAACTTACTTCTTGCAGCCTGTGTGTGTTAGCGCCATCCTGTGGTGTTCAGAGGACGATTTGGAAATAATAAATCCACATTTCCTTATTGATTTAATGTAGCGCATTCATTTAGAACAGTAAACAGTCAGTTTCACCGAACTCCTTTACTATGTGTCCTACATCACTTTTTAATGGACACCCTGCAGCCAATCAGAATCGAGTATTCACCCAGACCATGGTATAACCCGGCTTATACCATGGTCTGGGTCGAATACTCGATTTATTATTTCCAACTCGTCCTCTGAACACCACAGGATGGCGCTAAAACACACAGGCTGCAAGAAGTAAGTTATACTGGCCCTCTGGACTAACTTTGTTTCACAGCGAATAATGTTATCTCACATATCTCAGCTCGCTGCTTCAGGCTGCGCCGCTGCAGCCGACAGCAACGTTACACATCGCGGATCAAATTCTTCGTAAAAGTCGTTATATTGTTTTGGGGACAATGACATGGCTGGATAGCTAGCTTGTCTTGTTGTTCAACATACTGTCAAAATATTTATACTGATTGCCAACTGTACACAATGTTATTGACTTTGGATCTTGCTAGCATAGCGTTAGCATTGTGGCTCGTAGCTAAACTGAAGGGTTCTATCAGCTGAGCGGACTATATAAATATCTCCGGTTGCTAAGGGAGGCAAGTCGTATCTAAGGTTCTTCCTAATTCCTGGTGGAGAGAACAACGTTTGCATTGCATAAGAACCTGATGGATGGGAATGATTGTTCCAGGTATTAGTCAAACCGTCAGGCGTAACCAGGGAAACGGAGTTATTGTTTGGATAAACTTTAGATTTCGATTGTAAAACTAATTAAAATATGAACTAATGTTTTAAAAATATGTTTTTTGGCAAGTGACCATGGTATAAGCGGGTTAATGCCCTTCGAGGTGTCCATTGTCAGGTATTAATGGACTTAACCCTTACACAGTCTATGGTTAATGCTAACCAAAGGTGGAAGAGAGACTACCAAACATTCCTCTACAAAAAAAAAACATGTATCATGGCTAAGGTAAAGCACATTCAACATAGGGTGAACACAGTGAATTGAATTTTCATATATGTGACAGGGTGTCCATAAAAAGTGTTATTGGACTCCTTTACTGTTCTAAATGAATTGACTACATTAAAAGAAAACGAAAATGTGAATCTGTTATTTCGAACACTGTTGCACTTCAGTGTCTCGTCCTCTGAACACCACAGGTATTAGTCAAACCCTCAGGCGTAACCAGGTAAACAGAGTTATTGTCTAAAAAAACAACTTTAGATTTCAATTGTAAAACGCAATAACGCAATTTTTTATTTGGCAGGTTAATGTCCTTCGAGGTGTCCATTGTCAGATATTAATTACTTACTTATCTCACAATAGTTTACACTGTTTCAGGATACAAAATGTGCTGTTGAATGAACCCTACGAGGTTGTCTTGCATATAAAAGTTGCTTTTAGTTTTGTTAAAATAGTATTTGTATTTCATGAATATGACAGGCAGAATAATCCCAATATTAAAGCCTAACTGGTAGATAATAATGTCTCCCGCATTTCAAATTAGGCAAACCTGCTGAGTGCAGGCTTTTTAAATAGGTGTGTCAGTTAAAATGCTGAAACTTGCCATGCAAGAAATTTAAATGTCACCACTCATGTACAATCCAATTTTAATAATGTATCTATTAAAGAGGATCATATCTGTTAAATCCCCTTTAATGGGATGTCTTTACCGAGCCTGGTTCTCTTTATTTTAAATGACTTCCTCAGTAGATAGCTGTTAGAATTTCAAATTCAATCTGGGATTAGCTTTTTCTCCATTTAACCTCTGTGTGCCTGTTCAGTGATTTAGTGACTCATTGTACCACTGAGCTTCATGTTTGCTTGTTTTTTTGTTCTTCTGTGTTTTGAATGGAGGTATAGTGTCCACAGTTGCTTTGTATTTTGTCTGCATGTCTTCTTCTCTGGAGAAACCTGATGCTAAAAGCATCCTTAATTAACCCTGTAAAACCATTTGTATCATATTTGCTACGCAAGTTTGTGAAACCTCTATCTCATCAAGTTGATCAATAATTTCCAGATTATATACAACACCTGTTGTATATAATCTGATACATGTATTCTTCCCTCTAGTGGAGTATCATTCCACTACAAGCAGTGGAAGGGATTTATTTTTTACCTTTTCAAAATGGCTGCTGTCATTAAATCCTCCACACACTTTTGGCAGGGAACAAGTTGCTAATTTTCATATAGTTATGGTAAGAATAACATTTATATTGTTACTAATTTTTTTTAAATAAATATCTTCTTTATTGAAACAATGCATAATTACTTAAAAATGTATTATTTATATTATAGTTAAATCGTGTTAAAAATGTGTGTATCAAATTTGATACTGCAGGTATTTAAGGTTCTTTATCCCTGAACTTTCAAATCACATTTTTGTAATGTAATCTACATAATGCCTACCACTATACAAACACACAATATTTTGATGATTTAATTAATGTAATTAATGACTAAAATGCCATCTTAAAATACATTTTGGGTATTTTCAAAATAACAATAACATAATCGCTATGCTATATCGACCAATTTGTGTATTTTTAGATGTCAAAAAGACTAGAGGAAGAAGAAATATATTAAAAATGTCATTAGCATGATAGTACATGGCAAATCAAGTGACATGGAGCAGTTAGGGGAAGATGATGATGATGAGGGGGAACGGACTCCCAAGGTTATGCATGATAATGGAAGTTCAGATAGCAGTGATGAAGAAAACTATCCAGATAAAAGTGTAGCCATACAAGCATGGAAGTTGAGGTCCCAAAAACAAAAAAATTTTGTACCTAAAATGAACATTGTTGTGAGCAAAACGTTGCCCAAAACGCCCAATGTATCAAACATGATACAAAAAATATATCATAAAAATATAAATAAATATAAACATATAAATTCCAAAAAAATAGAATTTTCTGGTTATTTTTTCATGTGTCAGGCTTTAATGCTTTTTCGAATCCAGAAATGCTCGGACACAGCGAAAAACCGAGCTTGCGTATTTTGCTTGATTTTGTGTAATGGTCTAAATGTGTTCTGAATGCATCTGTTTAAGGACAATAAGCCTCAGTTATCGAAAAGAGTTGCAAGATTAATGCAATCACGAGAATCACAACAATTTGGAGAATGAGCCTGCAGAATTCTGCAGTGAGTAACATCTCGGACACCAATGTTCGAGCAGTAATTGTGGTCAATTGCTGTGACTGGTGGATTTGAGAGGTGAACATCAGGATTCTAACCACCTGGTCAAGCAGAGTGTCAAAAGTCACTAAGAAATAGTTGCTTATGCGACATACTGCTACACCTATCCATTTTGCACATAGCAAAGGAACTGGACAGTCCATCATTATGGTGGACTTAATTGATTTGCAGGTTACACAGGGACAGAGGAGAAATGATAGCAGAGAAGTAGGATAAACCATGCGCCTGAATGATTCTGCACCATGAAGAGAGGCCCAGAGCTAGAGAATGCGTTTGAATGTTTCAGCACCATGGACAGCGCACATTGAAAGACGTTGTCTCTGCTGCCCTCCAGTGGCCAAAAGCAGCATTATTTTTCACTTTTCTCCAATATTGTTAAATTAATGAATAAATAAAGTAAACAAGTTTTTAATTTGACCGTTTGAACGTAGAGCTAAGCTGGCTTAGAGTATGACAAAGTTGCAAGAATTGAAAAATAAGAAAACCAAAATCATGGATGTTATTATCCCACTTCATTAGGTACTCCTACAATCTAATGAAATCCAGTACAACAGCACAGCCACATATTCTACCTTTACAAAGCTTATATTGGCCAGTTTTTGTTAAACTTTTTTGAGAGGTGTTAATTTAATACTGGAATTGTTGGGTCTTTGTAAATTATAACATGTGGTCTAGACCTACTCTATCTGTAAAGTGCCTTGAGATAACTCTAGTTATGATTTGATACTATGCATAAAATTGAATTTAATTTAATTAATTTAACTGCATGCAGTGTTGTAATGTAACGAAGTACAAATACTTTGTTACTGTAATTAATTTTCACGTGTCTGTAGTTTACTTTGTTATTTATATTTCTGGAAACTTTCATTTTTACTCCATTACATATCCTAAATAACATGTATACTTATACTCCACTACATTTCCCCTAAGCATCTTTGTTACTTGTTACTTGCAAGAAATGTTTTTGTACATTGGAGTGGACAATAAATGAAAATTCTGTCTCTGTTTTTTCTCTTTGTTGATGTCAGACTTTGAATTAGATGTTTAAGAAGGTGTGAAAACCCTGAATATTATGCTTTACTATACGGAAGCCACAATAAAGTTCATAATCACTTACATTTTTTTATTTTACTTTTTAATTCTTATAATTAAGTAAATCTAATACCATAAAATTACTTTTAAATAATTAAGTACAGTCAATACCAGATACTTGAATACAATTCTTAAAGTAATATTGTGGAAGGTGACCTTACCTTCTACCAAAGTCATTTTCTGGAAAGATACTTTTACTCAATAAGCGCTTTCAGGTACTTTATACAGTATGACTACATGTTTATTACTGTGGTCACACTTAGTGGTGGTGTGGTACTGTATTGCATTGTGTTGCAACTGGTTTTGATGTATTTCATATACTATATATATATATATATATATATATATATATATATATATATATATATATATATATATATATATATATAGGAAGTCATGGAGCAACGATGGCGAGACAGCAAGTTGAGTGTTCAAATAGGCGAGAGCCAGAAGCCAGGGCAGAAGTGAGAGGGAAGGAGAGATTGTGTCATTCATCCTGTTATCAGTGAAAGGTCAAACTAGTCATTTGAGCAGAGCAAGGCTGTTGAAACTGACAGGCTCTGTATGGCACGCACGTATGCACGCACGCATGCACGCACGCACGCACGCACGCACGCACGCACGCACGCACACACTGTGCCCAAGCCCAGCATGGGGAAAAAGGAAAGGAAGGAAAGAGTAATGAATGCAATACCCACGGCAGTAGATAAACTCGTCGGCACGCACATGCATGCACACAACACACGCACGCGTGCATGCAGGCACACAACACATGCACGCACAAAACACACACACACACACACACACACACACACACACACACACACACACACACACACACACACACACACACACACACAGGACTTTAGCTGACAGCTGTTAGATGGCGTATTGATTTGTCCTCTGCCTCCACGTCAGCCTGCCAGAACTTGTCAGAATATTGAAAGAAAGAGAAGAGAGTGCGAGACAGATTAAAGAGAGAGGGAAGCACAGAGCGTGATAGCTAAAGGTTAAAAGGAGATTTTTGACCAAGCATATCTCATTTGTTCTTAATTCCTGGTTGAATCAGGCTGAATGTTGATAACTGTATTCATCCGAGAGGGTTATCTGCCAAGATGTGAAGATGGTGATGTCAGATGGGTTAAGTGAGCATGACGAAAAAGGTTTCACATAAAAAAAGATGGTCTACAGCAGGTGAAGAATCCCTGCACAGACCTGAGAACCAGAACAAAGAGGAAAAATGTGGCAGAGCTGCAGAACAGTTTCTGTTGTTGTTAGTAGATTCAAAAGGACTAATACTCTTTTGAAATTATACGGAGGGATTCAAGTCCTTACTCAGAATTTTTGTTCCATTGATGAAGAATGACTCTATGTCTTCCTTAAAATAAATGCACCTCTGAAACACAATGCAAAAAAGTGACAAGAAACATGAGCAGTCAGATGATCATACAGGTGTCTGTTTTTCCAGTGATTTCATTTTCTGTCGTGCTAGCGGCATGCTCCACCACTTAATAAATAACTAAAAAATAACTCACAAAGTGGATGCATTTTGTGAAGGCATTCATTGCCCCCAGATAATGAATCGTGATGACTTTGGTGGTCCTCTCACTTTTCCTCTAGCTGGTTGACATTATTGGTTTTAAGTGAAAGATGGATTGCTGTGAAATTTGGTACAGACATGCCTGCTCCCTAGAGGATGAATTGCGATTACTTTCATCCCCTGACTTTTTCTCTAGCGCTATTATCAGGTCTAAACTTAAATTTGTCCAATACTTTGATCTATGGTGGCATACTTGCAACACTAATGACATTCCCATCAGCCTCAGCTGTACTTTCAGATGTGTTGAGTGTTAATTAGCAAATGTCAGCATGCTAACACGCTAAACTACAATGGTGAGCATGTTACAACATACCTGCTAAACTTCCACGTTAGCATGTCATTGCTAGCATGCTGATGTTAGCACTGACCTTTTCATTGAGTGAGAAACTAACTTAATGCGTCCTTTTACAAACGCACTTCTCAAAGTTGCTCAAATCAGTCACTAAAGTGGACATAACTAATGTCAAATGATTGATGCATAATGAAATGAATTATAAAAGAACAGGACACGTGTTGAAATACCAACAGTGGATACATTTTAAGTGCCAAGGAACAAACAATAAAGTGAATACAGAGTGATGCATTACACCCAAACAGAACTTTAGTCCACGCAATGCCAATATAGCTCATCTGAATCTGTAAAATAAACTTCTCCCATTGAGCCAAAGCAAGAAAAACATTCTCTGCAAGGTCACAAGTATTGATTTAGAAATGAAGCAGTGTTTGTTTATGGCAGATTGTGGGAAGTAAGAAATGCATCATCACTGTTATTCCATTGAAAAGTTACTTGTGTCTTCATGCTAGTTTAAAACATTTTTGCCCCTGCATTTCCACCTCACTTGATCTTCGGTCAGAATAACAGCACTGATATATATATATATATATATATATATATATAGTGTTCTCAGTGAATCAGTCAAAAGGCAAAATGAGTATGAGGCCAGTGTGTCATCATTCATTGTGAAATGGTCACATTTAATGGTTGAAACCTGTCATTGTATATACATCTATAAAAAAGACCCCAGGTACAGGTTACAACATTCTACTGCTACTACATACATTATTATTATTATTATTATTATTAAATAATAAACTTTTTGTTCAATGTTAAAGTTACATATCATAGTTTACAAAATAGGATCAAGGAAAATTAAGCCATTATGAATGTCTGAAAAAAAACAAACTAAAATCCTATATGTGTGTTTGTATTTTTTTGTCCATAAGATAGAAAAAAATACAATAAAACACATCAATATTCCTTTGAATAACATAATAGTAACTGATGATATTGGCTACTGAAGTGTAAACTGCAAAACGTTTGTAAAGGCGTCAGAATTTGGAAAGCAAACGGTTTCGTGTAATCGTAATTCACAACACAGAGCAGAATGGAAAACCAACGTAGCTCGTTCCAACGTTTCAATAACCAACTTTGTCGTCGTCGAACCAAAACAAATGGGTGGGCAATGAAGTGTTCAGTCTCAAATCCACTTTATTTATTGTTTTACAATCCAGGTCCTCGTTGCCAGTCGCTGAAAGCAGAGTATAAAGCTAATTGTCTAAATAAGCCAGACTACCCTTACTGAATTCTTCAAAGTGTTAGTCCTCATATCGAAAAACAAAACAAAACACTTGCTCCGTCATTTTGATTCAGTCGTTGGGAGTTGACAGATTCAGAGTCTGATTGAGTATTTTTGTGACTTCTTTGTTACCAAACAGGAGCTGTAGGGGGTTCCTCAGACTTGTCCCAAGTATCATTCGTATACGATTTGAGTCGGCATCAATCAGGTGTTGTGCAGACACACACAGACGCACATAACTTTCTGGGCTTTTTCACCCACGACGAAGGCAGACACAGGCTTCAGGAAGCTTAGTGAATTGTTTGGGAATCATTTTGTTTGGGGCGGAGGGGGGGGGGGTGAAGTTGAGTCTTTGGCATGATGATTTAGCTGTATGGGGAACTGCTACGGGGACTATACACACAAACACACACACGGATGCTCTATATATGTGTGTGCGTTTGTCTGTACGGTGCTGCAATTTCAAGAAAGTGAAAATGAAGACTATCGATCAATAAAAAAACAAAAACAAAAAAAGGTAATGAGGATTTTGAAGCTTTTCTTGCTCTGAAGAGGAGATTCCCAAACCATCTGTTGTCTGCCAAACAAAGTCTGCTTTGGCCCATGGAAGCCACCAGGGGGAAATATAAGACTGTTTATGCTGATATCACCGCTGCTGTTGTGGTTGGTGCTGCTCTTGTTGCTGCTGTTGTCGATGATGCCGCTTTCAAAAGTTCCTCTGAAGAATTTCTTTGTCACCATTATTAAAAAAATGCTGAACCGCATTATCATCGTCTGGTTTCATGTCTAAGTAATCTCGGTGAGTAACTGTGTGATGGACAGAAATGATCGATGCACTGTATCCTTGAAACATGTGCAAAATAGAAAAAAGATCATCCTCCTCCTCCTCCTCCTCCTCCTCCTCTTCCTCCTCCTACTCCCTTCAGGAATAAGACATTTACATCTGGAGAAAGAGACACAAGCACAAATTAGGCATCACAAGCTGCAAACAGAATCGGTTATTGGTTAGTACTTATACTGGTTGCCTACGTTTGTATCTGTCCATCTATTAACCTTTTAATTATAGGTAAAAGTACCAATTCCCAGTCCTTCCAGAAAAATGCTTTGTTTGTGATTGTTGTGGGCAAAAATCCTTGATTATACAGCACATTTTCTTAAAAAATGCGATGGAATATGCGGGATATTCATGCAATTTTATGCTATGAAATTGCGGGAACTTGCAAAAACTGCGGTTCGATGAAAAAGAGAAAAAAAGTGATTCCCCCCCCCCAACACTCTGCTTTTCGATGATGTTCACGTCGCGTAATTACGTCACTTCATAACGTTCCCATGGTAACAGGGGAAAATGGCTGCTCTGGTGTGAAGTAAATGCAACATTTTTCAACTTTCTGCTAAGATATATGGGACTTTTTTGCAACGAAAATGCGGGGATTACGGAATCATGCAAGCCCTGCATATTTTGCGCAGAAATCGGCAATTTATGCGGCGAAAGTGAGGCGTATTTGAAAAAATGCTTTGGCTGATTATGCATTGAATTATGCGATCGCATAGTCGCGTCTTTCTGGAGGGACTGAATTCTCAGCCTGTGGGTCGGGCCCTTTTAAAGGCCCTGCTCACACTTGGTTTTAAAATGCTGTCAGCAGAATCGAACACATCTCGTTCCTTAGGGCAAAACGATGGACCATTATGCAACACTTTGCCCAACTCGTCGTAAAATAGGCAAGTTATAGAGCGTTGGTGCACTGTCACCAAAACAACCACCACATCCTGCATTAATGACGTATTGTCCTGTTTCGTCCTTATTGGGGATGGATCAGGATGCATTAGCGTTTACACTACAAAAAGACGCGTGGTCAAATGCACCCCGGTACTACCTCGCAAGTGGTTTGAGCGATCGGACCACAATGCATCTTGGTGCTCATTTACACTTGTATTTAGTGCTGGGCACTTGTGATCCAATCGCCCGGGACGCATTTTAAAACCACGTGTATACACTAATTCAGTTTTTGGACTTCGGGCTTCAAATGGTTATATAAATTGAACCATGTAGGAACCACTGGTTTAATCTTTAACTATGCGTTGTATTTCATATGATTACCAAATGTTTTTGTATGCTAAATCTTAATCTGTAAAGTAGATGTTAGTAGCTGTCAGATAAATGTAGCGGAGCAAAAAGAATAATATTTCCCTCTGAACTGTGGTGGGGTAGAACTATAAACTAGCATTGGCCTGTATTACAAAAACAAGTCGTGATCCGTTCTTCATGCTCTGAAGAGATAATACTGTGTTTAAACAGCACACTACAGTTGGACTCGCTGTAGTAGTCAGGAAATTGGCATCATTTTGCCTTTAGCATATTCATCCAACTAAACCTGGTTTGCTTCATCCTCCAGTAGTTAAAATGAGCAGCAGGTGTTTAGTTGGAGATGCAGCCATGTTTAATATCATTTGGTGGGGTTACAAGGGGCTCTGCTCCATTTGCAGAACATTAATATAGCAGCAAAAAACTATTTGCTGTGTAAAGATATAGTAAGGAGTAATGGCGTCCTGAGCAGAGAATGAAGTCACACTCCCTCTGTGTGTGTGTGTGTGTGTGTGTGTGTGTTGTAATCTGAGCTTCTCTGTTCTTTGTTTTGATTGCAGGTCCGGGCCACGCGTGCTTCTTAGTGCATGTGAGCGCGTGTGTCGGTATCTGATGCCGAGGGCCGCGACAAAGCACTGGTATTCACGAATGGTCTGTGAGAGCCATGTGGAGGCAATCCCAAAGCCAATATTTTTCTACATATCAAGTACAGCCCCTTTAAAGGGTTATTACAAGGGTGCTAGATAGCTTGCAAAAACCATTTCCTGTTTGCACACCCTTACAGCGAGCTTTGTTCTGAACTATGACATTAAGCTTTTCAACATTCATTCTTCAGTATCTGCATCTTCGACAGGAGACGTACTGTTACGGCATGATTTACAGAGTGAAAACTGTAAAATTAATGAAATGGGACAGCTTTGGATTGGATTTTTTTACCTCAATCCCTTCAGGGGTTCTGCAGAAACATATGAAAACAAACGCCCCGCTGGGTCATAAAACAAACTCACCCAATCGTTGTTGCTCTTGTTCTATTAAACGTGCTTTTGGGCGTCAATAGACATGCATCGTCTTGCCAATATGTGACTGAATGACTGAGTTGATAATCAATTCAAAGATGAGGGGTTGTAGACTCATTACAAGTGTGTGTGTGTGTGTGTGTGTGTGTATTGTGCTCACCACATAAACAGCAGCAGCATTCCTAACAGCAAAGGAGAGAAAAATGTGAGGAGCCTGGCAGCTCTGCCCACTGGAGGTTCAGCCTTTTGTGGTGCGTTGGAGGATGGTATGGGGGAGGTCTTAGTCTCTGGAAAAACAAGCAGAAAACAAAATAAACCTTACTGAGCATATTTTGAATAAACTCCTCTAAATCTATAATCTCATTTCCTCCCCCTTTTTCCTTATTTTTTTTTTTGGTTGGTCTTACAGAGTCACACAATTGTTTTTGTTCCTAAGGGAGAAAACAGCCAAAATGTCATTTTGATGAATGGACACTGAAAAGCGCTCATCATTCGGGGAAGAACCAAACAGAAAGGAAAATACAGTGCAGAGTGGAATCAATTCTAATCTGCCAGCACAATCAATATGGGACTTGTCAAGGCAGTTATGAAGTGAACAGGACAAAAAAAAAATCTCATTCATACTAACGCCGCGGAGAAACGGAGAGAGAGCAAAATAGATAGATGGATTAAATATGGAGACGGAAATACGAGAAAGGGAAACGGAGGTTGAGGAAAAAACCCTGAGGGAAAGCAGACATGTGAATAGAGCAGGAGGTGAATAAAGTCGAAAAAGGGGGGAATGTGCATTGTGGCTGTTAATATGCTGCTGATAAGAAACGGTTGGATACAAAATCTACCCATTTACACACCCATAAAACGCTGCATATTTTGATTTGACAGCACATAACCGGAGCTGTAGACCAACTCATTCCAATTCAAGTCACAAAATTGAGGACTTGAGACTTTTTTTTGTTGTTTTTTTTTGCATTTGACTGCACTGAGATTTTAGAATTCAGACTTGGAAGCAAAACCATTCATGCCCTGGTAAAATACCAAAACAATAATTCAATAAAAAAAAAAAAAAATTATCCCCTTTTTTTTTTAAAGAAACTGAAAGAATTGACATTGACAGTGACATTCCCAGCCAATACGGTTATGTGCAAGTGTATGGGGCTGGTACTTGAAAGCTTGTGGCAAACATAAATATGCTGAAAATGACTATAAGCAGTTTTTAGTGCTTCAGTTTGGTTTTACATAGCTTGACAAATAAAAATATCACAGTTTAATGCTTTATAAAAACGGGGCTATTGCTACAGCTGCGGGCAGCACAGTAGATATTAACTCATGCACACTGTTTGCAGCTCAGTCTAGAACCAACATTATTGTTGTTACTGGAGAGAGAATATGATTTCCCTCTCCTTCCAATTAATGACTGTTGTGTAGTGCTGTGTTGGGAGTCGGGAAGAAGCAGCCAGGTGTGACATAGCCAGAGAGAGAGAGAGAGAGAGAGAGAGAGAGAGAGAGAGCTAGGACACATTTAACATAGTCAGCAGATCAGTGCAATACTATCCCGCCTGCAGCACAGCATTTTGCTTCGCAGTGGTGGAGGAAATACAAATTATGCACACCTAATGTGGTGGCGACAAGAAGAGACAGTTATGGGGTGTACGTTGATGTAACAAGGTAGTTGAGGACAGGGAGACAAGACAATGATGTGACGGGGAGAGAAGATTGATGAACAACAGCGGGGAAGGAAATCAGGTAAAGGAGGAGAGAAGGAGTGGAGCAGGCAGGGAAGTGAGAGGGAGATTGTACAAAAAAAAAAACAAGAGAAAAACAAGAAGGATGTGAAGAATGCACACGGGGAAGAGAAGTTAATGAGATTAAATTTACTGAATGACTTCAACTCCAATTACTCTGCCTGTTTAAGCTGGTAATGGTGATGTCTGAGTCTTCAGGATATTCAAAGGTAAAAGACTGTAAGAAAATCAGCATCTGCGATCATCAGAGATGATCGGTTTTGAAGCTTCAATTTTGGTTCTGCTTGTTGTCAGTGGAGACATCTCAACAGAGGAGACAAGGTTTTCTCCTCCCACTGTAAATTCCCCCAAATTTCCGCACAGAAACACAGGAGTCTCCTGGATAAACAATACTGTAGGACGATCTTATTTATGGCCACAAGTTTGACCTACTCATCTTCTTTTTCAGAGAAATGCTGTTTTTAAGCTAGTTTGTTGTGGCGAATAGCTCTATACTTGTGAGCCTCAATTGTCGGTGCTATGAAGAAGAAGCCAGTCAGAGGTAAATACAAAATGGTTAGAGAGCAGATTAAACTTGCATGTATTTTCAGGTTTCCACAAGCCTAAACGTCAGCTTCTGCTTGCCCTTAGACGTGTACACACACCTACTTTTTAGGATCAGTGATTGGATCAAAATACACCATGGGAGTTTTAGTTAACTTCTTGCCTCACGTCGTTTCATACCTTTGACTTTCAAAACAGATGTATTCTACTATATTAGATATATTTCATCTAACATTGTCCAGGAATTGAATGAGATTTTTTCTTTTAGAATCCTGAACGCCTGAAATAACACCTCCCGTTTCAATACTTTATGTCACCTTAATGACATAATAAGTACAATAAAGGTAGTGGTTTTCCTATGAATTGGAGCCAGCGTGCAGCAGCAGAGGACCTTAAGGCACCTCAGCATTCAAATAAAGCTTCAACCTTTAGCTGTGGAGGTTTCTGCTTATTGAGCAGAAACTAAGCATTTATAAATAGATCTAGACATGAAGGATATAAGAAGTGATATCTAGTGCTGCCTGTTTGGTGCTAGACAGTGTCCAGTTTCTGTCTCTCAGAGTGGGCGAGGCCGAAACGTATATCTTAAATGGTTGCAACACTAAGGATGTCTGCAACTTTTTTTAAGCCTCGACTATATCTGCTTTTTACTTCCTGGAATGTGGTTGCTAAGTGATGGTCCAATCACTGAGGATGGGATTTCTAAACGTCGTCCGTCTGTCATCGCGCTATCCTTCTGATGTAAAAGGAGGCTGTTGATGGAAACAGACCGGGCGCGTAAGTGCAACTCTCCGTGAGGTACGGTCGACCCGTTCTTGCTGATCCGTGAACAGAGAGAAACAGAAACAACAGAGAGAAACAGAAACAAACACCAACAAAAAAAAGGAGAAAGTGGAAATGTGGCAGAGATGGGAAAAAGGAAGAGAGGAAATGGAGAAAGTGTAGCCGTGTGTTTCGACTGTAAACCACACAATCAATAAGTCACAGGAAGTCCGTTCATTACCTATTCGACTGAGCAGCCTGGAAATATTGGTCAGTGTGTAGATGTTAACAAGCTGGTCAGCTGAAAAAAAGGAAACGGTTGGCCCTGGCTGAACTGTTAAGGAAATAAGATCTTTTCCTTGTTTCCCTACTGATTATGTGACTCTGATTTACGTACAAACGTTTTCTATTTTGAAATTAGCATGAAAACAGGTGGACAGAAAAGTACCTACTGTTTCTTACTTCTCAACTGTTTTATGTTAAAGACCAGAGGGGCAAAGCCCCCCCCCCACCGCACCCCAAAAAAACTAAAAAAACTAATTTCCCCATTTCTCCATGTTTTTTTAGTTTTTCAATGGGAACGACAACCAAACCTGAAATCACTTCATTGATATCAACAAAGCAGTTATAGCTGCCCGCAGCTACGACAGATGTAATCAGTCGCTCAGCAAGTAACATCTGCAAAGAAGGTGGCAGAAGGCCAGAAAAAGAGAAAGGTACAAAGGGTGAGGGTGACGAAAGGTAAGAGAAAAGAGAGTGCGTGACCAATAGACGGAGAAGTGAGAGGAAAAGAGAAAGAAAAAGACAAAGAAAAAGAGAGGGAGAGCGAACGAGAGAACGGGACAAGGAGAGAGGGAAGGGAAGCAGAGACGCCACAGCTGGTTCGAGAAGAGGCATGAGGAGAATCCCAACAACCTCCTGTTCTTTCTTTGAGAACAAGAATGATACACCCTGTACCGAGTCAGTGTTTATGTGCGAGTGTGTGTACACTGTATGGTATCAGAGGGAGGTACTGTGTATGTGTGTGTAGCACTGTTTATGTGCGTGCGGGAGTGTTAGAGCACGTTATGTGTGTTCTGTTTAGCATGTGTTTGTGTGTTTCTAGACATGTGTAAGCACATTCAGAGTGGTCTGTGCAGTGCTGCTCATGACCAACAGGAGTCACTGTTGGACTTTAAAACCGTCGAGAAATGTTAATGAGGGAGAGAAAGACAGGAAGACAGACAGAATCTTTTCTTAGAAAGATTTCTAATTTGGATCATATTGTCAGTAAGTCACAGCTGTATGATTGCTCGCCCCTACTTTGCCTCATATGAAACTGCTTGATGTAAAAGTCAAGCTGCACCAGTTGAAAAAATAAACAGCGTAGTCAAGTGACTTTATCTTTATGATGACACGCAACGGTGTTGGTTTGGATTCAGAACTAAGGCGGGCACAGTGAAGTCAGGAGCTGTTCAACCAAAATGCTTTCCAATGATAATCGAAAGGAATGCTATGTTAGTGTGCATTGTTATTTATTCACAAATCATATTTTTAATCACATTTTACTGATTGATAGAGGCCTGCTATTAGGGGAATATTATTAGTATTAAAAACATAAAGACTGAGGTGGAGGTAGTTTTTAGTTTAGGTTTAGTTTTTTTGAGGCAAAATCCAGGTTAAAAAAAAAAGAAGTTTGCAGTTTGTGAAGCCTGTATTGGTGTGAGGAACAAAACTTAAATCTATAGTGTAGCAGATACACTTTGAGTATGACAAGGAAAGAACTGTAGATTGTCTGCCCAAAAGTTATGTGGTACAATATAGTGTTTTTATAACGGACATATTGATCCTAAAACTGCGCGTATCGGTATCTGACCGATGTGCGTGCTTTTTCCCTTGCCTGGTACAGTTACTGCTCTAGTCAGGAGCTGTATCCAGTGAGACTGTAATAATCCAGATTGCTCTCCCTAACTTTGACCTCTGCAAGACATTTTATAAAAAACAATGAAAGTTTTGCCAACAACTTGTTGCAATGATGTTGAAGTGTACTTAGGGTGTGGTCAGTGCACTGTGACATCACTATAGGGTGTGGTTACAGGTGCAAAAGCACACCTTGCACCACCTTAAACTGCAAAGAGGTAGTCTATATCCACGACGTTCCGCTTCCGGGATTGCTCCGTTGCCGACGGAAATTCCGCCGGATTTCACTCATTTAGGCCGGATGTCCGTTGACTTGGGCTTCCTTTATTTTGGCATTTTAGACTCCGGTCGATTTATGAGGACTATGGTTAACCTTTTCTGAGATCTCTGCAGGGTAAACCCAGACAGCTAGCGAGACTATCTGTCCAATCTGAGTTTTGAACGTACACATGTTTCACTAAAATAAGTTCCTTCCCGAGGCTATTTTGCAGCGGCACCGCGTCTCCGTCTGGGGCTTTGCGCCAAACATGGCGATTGTGATTGGTTTAAGAAATGCCAATAAACCAGAGCACGTTTTTCTCCCATCCCAGAATACTGTGTGGACTAGCCAGACCCTCCTTCGCGTCGCTGTGGAGGAAGGTCTGGCAATGCAAGCGTAGCAAAGAGGTGACACAGACATGAAAGTTTCAACCACGCACAAAACACCTTTATATAAAGTGTATTGCGATAAAGTTCTGTTTTAAATATTATGTAATACAGTGTTTGATAGCCCGATGTGCAACTTGGTGATGGGGTAGATAAACCCTCAGGATCAGGATTATTGCAGGTTTGCAATTTAAACCTTCCACTAGTATTCAGTGATTACTCCTTTAAAATGTGTCCTTCCATTTGTACTTTGCTATTCCAGCGTGGTCGGAGAGAATGGCGGAGAGTGATCAGATCTGGAATGGGTGTCTTGTTGTTCAGGGATCATCAGTGCGTTGAGAGATTTCGGTTTGACAAGAGAGCCATCCTTAATCTCAGCCACATGCTGAAGGGGTGCCAACTAGATAATTCCCAGAGATAGTTTTTATCCTTGAGTATATGTGTGTGTGTGTGTGTGTGTGTTTGTGTCAAGGGACACACAGAATACAATAATCTCTGATGAATTTCATTTTAAATGATAATTTGTGTATGTGTATTTCTTGCTTGTTTTTGATGCCCATTTATGCAATATGATGTCATTGACAGTGTTTCTCTGCTTGTCTGTATGCCTGATTAAGTGTTGTCTTGTCTTGTTGATGCAACTGGTAGGCTAAAAACAGAATTGCCCTGCGGGGATAAATAAAGTTGTTTTGAATTGAATTTGAATTTGAATTTGTCATGCATAACTAAAACCTAGAAAGTGGAGTGCTGGTATATTGTAGGTGAGTCAATCTGAGGCTGTAGGAGGGACGTGAGCTTTTTTTTAAAAAGATGGCACAGTGTTTCCCTGAGGCCGTGTTCAGGCGCTCAGGTTCATGTGTGTCGATATGTCTGGAGGCTGCTGGATCTTGTAGCTTAAGCTGCGATAAAAGTTCAAGGCCATCAAACGCTTATAGTGTACTCAATTTAATGATAAAGAAAGTTATTAAGCAAACTTAATTTCATACCTAACCGGTTCAGGAAATTTACAGCGTGACAGCCGTGGGCACAATGTTACAATCATTATAGGAATACTTTATTATCATCGTAATGATTTCTTCACCTGATGGACTACGAGGCTGATAAAAAACAAACTGAATAAGAGAAATACCATTGTGATATCTCAATGTAAGCCCTTACCAACTCTATCTCTATCCTTCTCTCTTTGAGTTGGTCAACTTTTACTACTTTTGCTATTCATGACACACCATCTCTATACAATTTAGGCTACTGTTTGATACTTATTGGCATTTAGCCTTTTTTGTTTCTTTTTTTTTTAAATAGATATGCTATATGCATTGGAAAACCTCAATCACAGAAAGTTCAACACAAGAAAACCTGCGGTCATTCTTGGCGGTGTGGACTGGATAGTGTTTTCAGAAATTTGAATGTTCTCAGCTCATACAGTACAGTTCGAAAACTAATTACATTTTTTTTTAAATGTTGAACTTTCTTAGCGGACATAAATCACAAACTCTGAAAGCAACCCTTAGGTAAGAAAATAAGGTACAAGCTTTAACTGAGGCTGTGACCTACCGGTAGGAAAGTCTACTTCAGTTGTGGAAGTGATTGGCAGAGGATCTTCAATCCAGGGTGTAGCATGGACGGCGACACTCCAGTCACTCCATGTTCCAATCTCTGTGTCCTTGGCAGCCACCTGTTGAACACAAGCACAGGAGACAGTCATTAGTTAATTAGAAGTGTTTATTAATAAGCTTAAAGTGATGGTTCGGAGTAATTTCGCCTTAGGGTCCTTTGCACCACGACCTCGAGCCAAACAACCCCCCAGAAGCTTTTTTCACCTGGGTCAAACATTGGGCGAGTTAGAGTTATCAGCTGAATGGCTTAGTGCAGGTGCTAATGGATCCAAGAGTGTATCTTGTACATTACCCCACTAATAATGCCCGAAATGATACCAAACTTCTACACTAGTACAAATAGGTTATGTACTCATACAACGATGGATTGGAACGTTTGTAAGTACACCAGGAGTTTATTTAAATAAGACTTGCCTGCTGGCTTCTGCTCTCTGCTGCTACCGGCAGTAAGGCGAGTGCTTAGGGACGTCTACAAATTACAACACCGAAAAGAGATACAACAAAAATATTTATTAATTTAACTTATTTTTTAAAATAAACTCCTGGTGTACTTACAAACATTCCAATCCATTGTTTTATGAGTACATAACCTATTTGTACTAGTGTAGAAGTTTGGTATAATTTTGGGCATTATTAGTGGGGTAATGTACAAGATACACTCTTGGATCCATTAGCGCCTGCACTAAGCTATTCAGCTGATAACGCTAACTCTCCCAATGTTTCGACCCAGGTGAAAAAAGCTTCTGGGGTGTTGTTTGGCTTCGAGGTCGTGGTGCAAAGGACCCTAGGGTGAAATTACTCCGAACCATCACTTAAAGTATCATTTGAAAAGTCAGTAGAATGTGTAAGAACATGCGACATACATGAAAAATAGGAAGCAAAGACCAAAATCATTCCGCAAAAGTGGGTAAGAGACTGTACTGTCAGACATTTCCCTACCTATCTTATCACTTACACATGTTTATTTATTAATTTGTTTCCAAGCTTTGTCGCATCTTTAAAAAAAACAATTGTCCCTGAATACTACAGTACCGTAGATAATACAGATTTGGATGTCCGTTGTATCAGGTCTTAAATAGTCTATATCCATAAAGTTCCACTTCTGGGATTGGTCCGGTGCTGCCAGAAATTCCGCTGATGTCCCCCTTTTCGGACAGATGTTCAGTACCTTCTGCTTTCTTTGTGTTGGCGTTCTAAACTCCGGTGGATTTCTGAGGACTATGGTTAACAGCTCCTCAGATCTCTGCAGAGTAAATCCAGACAGCTAGCTGGACTATCTGTCCAATCTGAGTTTTCTGTTGCATGACCAAAACAACCTTTGAACGTACACACGTTCCACCAAAACAAGTTCCTTGCCGAGGCTATTTTGCAGCGGCACCGTCCGGCGCATAGCGCCGCCCATGGCAATTGCGATTGGTTTAAAGAAATCAAGTTCCTATCCCGGAACGGTGTGTGGACTAGCCAGACCCTCCTCCGCACCGCTGTGGAGGAAGGTCTGGCAACGCGAGACTAGGTCTTAAATGATCAGTCAGGTAGAGTCGCAAGACAGGAGATGTTACCTGGATGATGTATTCCTTCCCAGCATAGGCATCGGTGATGGTGTGGGAGGTGCTGTCAGATAGCTCCACCTGAACAGCCAAAGGAAGAGAGCAGGTGGTCAGTTTGGATCAGGGAACAGCACACTTGAGTAATGTTCACTGACTAAAAGTAACGTCTATTTTATTCTTGAAATCTACTCATATAATAGTTTAGAAAACAACCTTCTGTATTGTATACTATGCTCCTAGGGATGTGAAATGTTCCAACATCATGAATTATATAAATGCAGTCATGAAGTAACTTCGATCTGAAAGTCATACCCTTCTCGCCATACAGGTCTACCTATAAATTATGCGCTCAGTATAGCAATCCTAGCCCGAGCCTTTATTTTTTTTATGGTGGGTACATTCAGCTGTGCCACACACTATACAATTTTTATCCAGTGCTCATTTATTTACGACACACCTTTCATCATTATTCTGTGCGTAGGTCAAGTCTGTTGCTTTATCCTTGCTGTGTTTTACATTTTACTGTTGAATTGATTGAACCTCGATGCCCCCGTTGCCTCCACACTCTAAACATACCAGCACATGCTTGCAAAATACCAGTGGCATAATTGATGATTATCCCAGAAAGCTTTGGCACCAATGCCACATCATTTTATAACACAATGTGATGCATGCCAACATTTAAAAGCCTTTTGTGCACACTTTAATTTGCAGAGCGCAACAGAGAATGAACTAAATGTTTGAGTCACGGGAGTGCATGAGAGAATGATTTGCTGCCTCCCAGTAATTTACAGTTAGTGTTGTGTGTGTGTGTGTGTGTGTGTGTGTGTGTGTATGTGTTTGTTTGTTTGCCTTCGGCCTGTGTCTGAAAGACTGAAGGAAAAATAGGGTGAAGGAGGTTACTGCCGTTTCTACTCCTTAAGTCAAATTCAATGATTTAGTGACATGCCTGTGGCCTTTTGCAGTCTACCAGTGCAACAAGACAAACACACATAGACTGAATCTAGAGCTGGAGGATCTGAAATCCTTTATTGTACTAACTTAACAAGTTTGAGGTTATTTATTGTGTCGTCTGGACAATATATAATGTACACACAAACTCAGATTTGGTAATAAGCAATAGATTTACTATTACTGGCGGAAATTTGATACTGAATGGCATTGTGTCTTTAGAGAACAGCAGCAGAGTGATCCTTCATTATTGTTTTTATTTTATGAGATAGTGTAAATAGAGGTGAAATGAGGGAGAGAGAGGGGATGAGACGCAGCAAAGGGCCGCAGATCGGATTCGAACCCGTGCCGCTGCCAAGGATTCAGCTCAAATGGGGCGCACACTCTACCGGGTAAGCTAGAGGGTCGCCTGTTGGTGCACATGAACTTGTGTTTATGGTAATTTTTTCTGGTTGGAGTGCCAGTAATGACAAAAACAATATATATAACCAATACCAGTACCTCTAAAGGTATACCGATACCAGCAGAGTACTTAATTTGATCATTCTTATTTACAGTACACCACATTCACCACAACACAGACTGGGTGGGTTGTTGCTGCTGCGGTAGTGGGCCAATCACACGCATTCAATTTAAAGAGTGCTTGCGGTGATTGGCGGCGAGCAAAAGCATACAAATAGTGATTTCTTTTTTTATAGATCTGCGTTTGAATGCAGGTATCGTTTGACTGGAGAAGTTTCAATACTACTTGGTACTGGGTTATTTCGGTCTGATACCCAGCCCTAGTAAACGAAACGATCACATACAAATGTACACTTACAAACTTAAAAGTCTCACAGGTTTGAAAGACAATTTCAGAGACAATTTATCTGAGATTATCCACATGTATACACATGTCAAATCAGTCCATTGTGAGTATGTATATATCACTTTGCAAACATAATGTATTACTGATGGTGATACATTACCAAATGACAAATCTACAAAAATAAGACCTAAGTTGTCATAAACCACAATGGAAATAAGTCTTGGACTTTATTGTGTTTTTATCCTCGATTGTATTTGATGTCCTTTTGTCATGTGTAGGGCATTCTCTTGCAATTGAATAAAATCAAATCAAATCAAACAGAACTGTCTTTTAAATACTGTTGATATCTCAAGGGCTGCTCAGAAGAGTCTGTGATTTGATTAAAATCCCCTCACACCACCATATCATTATTGCCAACCACCAGCTGTTATCAAAGCCTCCAATTGGAGTTTCCCTTTTAGTTCTTCAGGATGTGCAAATCTGGAGTCGATCTGACAAATAACCCCCTCGTACATCCCCAGCGTCGCCGCTTCCTCTGTCTTCCTGTAATCTGTCTCTCATCGCTCACCCTCTCTGTAAAGTTGACCCTTCTGTTTTCAACTTTGCCTCTTCTCTCTATCTGCCTCTAACTCTTTGTCTCTCGCCCCCTTTCCCTCTGTTTGGACGGAAGTTCAGGCTTTATCTGCCTAACCGAGCGCTACATTTTATAGGCTTAATTTCATTAGTGGAATGCAATAACAATGTCATCCGAGCATGTGTGTGTGTGTTACATGTTCCTGTTGAGTGCTGTGTGTTTGTGTGGATATACTTGAGTATATATAGTGTGTGTACGTGTGCATTAACAGAAAGTGTGTGCAGCCTTTGAGGCTAAATCATCCACTGTTTATGTGCAGTCCAACCAGCGTATCCAACCATAGCTTCTATCAGCATTCCTTCCTGACTCTAATGTGTATGTGTGTTTGCATACTAGTGTCTATGGTGTGAACGCTTGTGAGAGTTCAGCCACACACGCACATCTGTTTGATTCCGTGTGTTCATGTAAATCTTTGCATGTGCCTTTATATTTTTTGCATGTGTGTGTGTGTGTGCTTCTGTGTATGCGCTTACATTCCATGTGTGTGTAAAAAAAGAAAACGCGTCTTTGTGAAAATATTCCTCCCTACATTTTTGTTTGTGCTTCTTTTTATGCAAATGTTAAAACTCATGTCTGTTGCATTTGTGTTTGCAAGGCTGATCTGGAACTTATGCGTGCACATGTATGTGAACTACTACTGTTTAGCTATATGTGGAGAAGTATATAGAGTAAACAGCTTGCAGATAAACACTCCCAGAGAGATGGATGTGTTGCTGCGTTGCCAAGTTGCTAAACAGAGAGAATTGTGAGCAGCACTTAATATCACGTACTAGAGGGAGGGAGTAGGGGAGGGAGGCACAGAGAATGCAGGAGGGAAGACGGGAGATAGATGGGAGGAGGTGATGCAGTTTGGAGAGGCTGCAGCTATTGCTGCCAAAAGACACTGTCAGATCATTCACACTGCAAGACCAAACCTGTGTCGTGGCACTGGTGGTGAAATGATGTATGTTTACTTGTTGCGCTCTCTGTGTGCGTATTGTTTCACATGTGTCTGTAGGGCTGATGTATTGTACTGTAGGGCCCATACTAAGCTGTTTTGAGCTGTAAAGAAAAAAAAAAAAAGTGTGCAATTTTGCACAAAATTCCGCACACTTTTTAGGGACACGTGTGTGACTCATCCACACACACTGACACGGAAAGTAAAGCAGGCATACACACACACATGGGCACACACACACGGGCACACACTCATACACACACACAAATATTTACCTTACCATAATCATGTCCCATTGACTCAGTGTAAATATACTGTATTCGCTAACCCCAAGATATAATTTGATAATAAAAACAAAGATTCTACCCAAATAGAATTACCACAAAATGGTCTATTTTGAAAGTAATTATCCTGCATAAACACCATATGTCTGTTCTTTGTAAACAGCATATGTGAGCATTAATGTTTGACGATGAACTGGAAAACGCAGAGGTGTTGGCCTGGTATTAATGCAGGAATCCACATGAGAGGTAGCACACATGGATTTTCTAACCCTTTGAACATGCATGAACATTCATTGTTGCTTCCTCCCTAAACACAGTTCAACAGCTGTACAGTAGAAACAATAACACAAAACAGCAGCTAACATTAGCTGGTTAATTCTAGTTACCTCAACAGCACTTTGATTCTAAAGATGTTCCAGAGAGAGCGACACACAACTGACTTTAGAGCAAAAAGACAGACAGACCAATGCTCTGGGGTTACACTAACCAACACAAGCTAGCTAACATTGCTAACACTGGCTCTTCACTTTGATGCTAATAAAGCCAGCTCACAACTGTGTCTAGCTAGTAAGCTGGCTTGGTGAGCTAAATAAATTAGAGGAGTTGCTACTTTCTATGTCTGTGTATTGTTAATTTACAGCAGCAGTTTCATAGTTGATTCAGAATGACTTTGACATTGTTGGTGCTCTAGCTAGCAGGGGCTAACTGGCTAAATACCGTAGCAGGTGTTGGGCTTTCTTGCTTAAGAAGCTAGCAGGAGGGACATATGATTGACTGAAAGGTGAACTTATGAATTAAAAAGTTTCATTATGAAATAAAAAGTGTTACTGGGAAAATGTCATTATGAAATAAAAAAAGACTCTTGAAAAAGGCAATGGAAATAAGAATGATGAAATAAAAATGGGTTTGACCAATTTCTTGAATTATTGTTTACTTTAGAAATTAAACACACACACACACACACACACACACACACACACACACACACACACACACACACACACACACACACAAACACACACACCAAGAGCCACTACACAAATCCAGACAATGAGAGGGGGCAGACAGAGGAGATGTGAACATTCCTCAGGGATTGCATAAGGAAATGGGACACAAAGAAGCAATCTTTTTTTTCCCCCACACACACTTTTTATTTCCCTCCTCTCCTTTCCTTGCTCTGTTCTCTTTTTTTTGGGTCATTCCCCCTCACAATATTAGAGTACAACCCCCTTTCTTGTGCCTTCTTTAATTACTAATCCATCTTGTCCTGTGTTTAGGCTACTGTTGCAATAACTTCAAATAACTTTCCCACTGGGATCAATACAGTTTAATCTCATCTTATCTACTGAAAGTATTGGTGATGTTGTGGTATTAAACGTAAGGAATGAACTCCAACTGGCCCTTATTATTACAGCCAAAGGCAAGTCATACTAGGGGTCCAATAAATCAAATAAATTACATTACATATTTTAATTATAACTTGCATCAGGGGGATTATACTTAGTATAATATATTTTGTCATATACAATCTATATTAGACATATATGATATGGGATAAAGAACCAAACATGTAGGTCAGAGATACAAAGTACAATGAGATAAGCAGAACACTAGGAATAAAAGAGGGAAGGCATATAAAGAAAGACAATAGTAGACAGACAGACAGAAGAATAGAGAAGAGAAGAATAGGGAAAAATGAAGAGAATGAGAAAAAAGGGAGAAAAAGAGGGATGCAAAAAAGAGAAGGAAAAGCAGAGAGAGGGAGACATGGATAGAATTGGCGTCGGTGGTCAGATCTAATCCAGTGAGCATGTCTGTTGTCCTGGAAAGGAAACCCAATTATATGGCACTTCCACTGGCCCGATGGCACTCTGTGTGTGTATGTGTGTGCACTGAGAAGGTTGGTCTCATTAGGTTGACTGACAGCTCCCATTTTTTCGCCGCACACTCCTCCCATTTGAGAACACACACACGCACAGAAACGGCAGGTCCAGGGGTAATTTCTCAAACAGTATTTCTCTCTTTGATGCCCCAATCGCCATAGCAGCAATTACAGTAAAAGGGAGCTAAACCCCCCCAGCCATTTCAAAAATCCTGAATAGACCTTGCACCCTTAAAAAGCATGTGGCAGTCTTAACAACACGGCAGCGGTGAATGTGTCTCAACATTAACTTTGGTTTAGGCTGTCAAGCTGGCATGTCAAACATGAACAAGTCGTGAAAGATACATATTATTTATATATTATATTTAGAATTGATCCCATTCTTCCTTCTTTCCCTTCTGTAACAACTCTAAAATGGATGGATATATGAACAAATGAAGCTTATTTAGTAAAACAAAAAATATACTGTATATGCATGAAAAGACAACAAAAACATGCTCTCGCTCAATGTGAGTTAGGCCTCAACCTCACATGAGCCTCCACAGAATAAGTGGGAATAGATAATGCATTTGTGAATGGATAACTAACGTGCACACTGGAAGCAGACTTGAGGTACAGTGCTGTGCACAGGGACACTTGAACATGCAGTTAGGATGTGGAAACTGTGTGGAAACTATACCCTCTGCTTGAGATACTGTTACCCTGTCAATGCTTCATTTTGTAATAATTTAGCTCTGGCAAAGTAGCCTAAAATAAATTAGGTGTTCAGTTTGTTGGCTGTATGAGTTTAGAATACATTTATCTGAAATTTGATGGACATATTGTGTTTGGATTAATGGATTGGGCTTTGACTGGGAGTTGTTTAGATCTGCGATTTTTGCCAACTATTACTAAGCTTTGAAAATGATGCAGGACTTCTAAGTGGTTTAAATCAAGTGCTGGTTTGTCAGATAATCAAACCCATAAGACAAATGACAAGTAGCCTTAATTGTTATAGATGATGCAGTGTAATAGCTGGACAGAAAAAAAAAAAAAAAGAAAGAAAACGAAATCCAATCAAAACAGCTAGCTACAGCACAGGGTGTGGTGCATATAATATGCGTACTGCTGCTGAGCAAGCTCTCAATGATTATTTCGGCTCAACACATTTGAATCATTTGTCAGAAAGCCTCAAATTGATTCATCGGTCTCTTACCTCTTACTCACTTACCCCCCACACACACACACACACACACACTTCTGTTGCTGCCCACAGAACGATGCATGATAAAAGCTGAAGCTGACAGAACATGATGAGTGGTGAAACTGCTGTACGCCAGCTGAACCACAGTCCTCCAAAGAGAGTGGTGGTGGTAAATGGCAGCTGGTACAGCTCATCAGAAGTTGTTGCCTTTGGCCAAAAAACAAAGAAAGTTTCTACACATTTTTAAAAAAAAATGCCTCATTAAGTAAACATTTAGATGCACTGTAATCCTGTTAACCCATGTTAAATAGAACCAATACTTTTCCTTGCTGTGTTTATGTAGGGGGTAAAAAAATCTAATCAAATGGTCAGTTTTTAACAAGCTTTGGCGACTTTCATGTTTCATTTGGTGACTGCGTGGCTCATTCTATCTTAACTTCACTGGCCATGAGACACGAGCCCCCAGTGGTATGCTAGTGTCTTGAAATCTCAGAGCAGATAATAGTATGTGTATGAAAGCCAGAGGATTGACATGGTGATACAGAAATCAATAGAGGAAGAGGAGAGGGCAGTGGCCTCATTCATCTCCATTTACCCTTACACAGTAAGACCTCCAAAGCACCACAAACGGATTCCACTGATATATATCCCAACTGCAATCTGGGAAACACACACAGGATAAGGTAACTCTTTCCTAAATGGGTGACATGTATGATACCTCTTCATATAGTGTTTAAGAGAAAAAGCAACTCCTTTCATGTTGGTCTTTTTCTTTTTTTCTTTCTAAGCCCCCCTCTCATATTTTTGTTGTTGTTGTTGTTGTTGTTGTTACTTCCCTTTTGGCTAATACAATGAGAACAAAAATCTGATTTATATAAAAGGATGCATGTATACTTTATTAGATTATGTCAAAAGTATTGCAACAGCCCATAACAGATCTACAGTATGCATCTTTGTGTGTATATACAATGTAAAGAAATCAGTACAATTTAACTTTAATGCACTTTGACAGCAGAGCTAAATTATGATGACTTTTACATGTGACAGGACTAAATCAGTCCCCCGCGTGTTTTTGTTTGTGTGTGTGTGTGTTTGTGTGTGTGTGTGCGTGTGTGTGTGCGTGTGTCTGTGCGTTAGAAAGATTTGATAAATGATCCGTCTGTGGCAGTGTCCTTTAGATGGGATGTTTTCCCCCAAACAAGATCTAAACATTTATCATGTGCACCCATTGATACAAATGGATGGCTTAAGAGGTGGATGGCTAGATGGCTGGCTTATTGCATGGATGGAACTATGGATGGATGGATGAGTCGGGGATGGTAAAACTGTGGAAAGGGGGAAAAGTGGTTGCTAGCGGTCACAAGGGATGGGGAGGTGAAAAGGTGAGAGTAAAAAGATGAACAGGACAGAATCGGAGCCACTGTTCATCTTTTGTGACGTTCAATGTCAAGTCATTCAGCGTCAAGCTCTTTTGCTGCTTTTCCTTTGCCGCGATAACAAAGCTACTCACAAAAACATACAGCGCGTACACACACAGTTATCCACCACTCACACAACCATGACAAAAGGCACACACATGCACAATCACATACAGCATATCTCTGTGAATCTACTTACAAGTACACAAACACGCACTCACAAACAGGCTCACTATTGATTCACCTAAGTGCATGCAGGACGAGAGGGACTTTTGGCAAACATACAAAGACTATTATTACATAGATTAGCAGATGGAGAGAGAAAGCGAAGAGCGAGAGGATAGCAAAGCAATACTGACAAAGACACCGAGAGAGGGAAAATGATAGAGGGAGAAAAAGCTACCAAGAAAGTGAGGTGGGAGGTTGAGGGAATGAGGGAGATGGATGGGTGGAAGGGGGATGCAGCATGTCAAACAGAAGGACAAATGAGAAAAGAAAGTGGGATGAATAAATAATTGCAAGGCTAAACGGTGTTGACCAAGCGAACACAGATTAAATGGGGAGTGCACCTCACTTCTCTGCTCCGGCCGCGTTATTAATTGTGTCCCTCAGTTTCTCGGAGGATTTGTGTCTCTCACATCATGAAACACTTAACGTTTGAACTTTTCTGCCCTTTATGTACATACAGTACGCGTGGGTGTGGCAGTGCATGGGCAGCCTGTGGGCGGACAATGCAGATATACAGTGTGGGTCTGTGCATGCACTGTGAAAAAAAGAACATCATCTCAAACACAGAGAAGCCATTTTTAGCCGTTAAAGTTGTGTTCTCTATGAAACAAATTAACAATCGTCTGGCGTAGTACGATTATTTTAATTCATGTCCAATACATAACAACTGTGTTTTACTATTAAGACTCAGTAATGACTTGAAAGGATGGAGATTTTTTTTTTGCAGTGTGCTATTTGTGCATGCGTTGAATGTCTGTTAATGCAATACGGAGAATCTGTGACTGTGTGTGTTCTTTGTTTTCACATGTTTTCACATATGCGTGTTAGAGCGCTTGGATCGGATGTATATTTATCTTTGTAATTAGCAGAACAGTAATGTGTATGTGCAGCATTTAAGAGTGTATATGCATCTGTATGTGCATTTCTGACTGTATATGGCTGTTTTCTGTCTGTATGGAAACGTGCAAGTTCTCACTAGTTTAGCATCTTCCCCAAAGGGCAATTACAGTGCAGCAGATGCAGATTTTCAAACCACAGAGAAAATATTGAGCAATCTGAAATTGTTCTTATCACAGTTACTGGACCATTGATTTAATTGCAGTGAGAGTTTGAGTTCATGTCTCAGTGAAGGGAGCGTGAGGGTGGGATGGAAACAACACAAGGCCATGGGAAACACAACAATTCACTGAACATTTACAGGCATGCAGATGTATTTTCATGTGGCGATTCTTTTGCGTCTTTGATAATTATCTTTCAATCACAGTTTATTACACAGACATAATGTGACGTTCTTTTACTGAATTACAGGAGGCAGGCCGGCCATGTTATGTTTTAGACAGGTTGAAGCCTCAGCCCAAAGGAAAGACCTCGTCGTCCATCAAGGACCAAATTAGCCTTTTTAATTACTCAAAGGGTAATTTTGGTATTTCTCAACCTGGACCCAATCTTCTCATGCATTGGTGTCTAGGCAAGGCAAGGCGACAGTTTTATTTGTCTAGCACATTTCATCAACAAGGCAATTCAAAGTGCTTTACATAAAACATTAAGCAGTTAAAAACAGTTAAGAATGTAAAAACAGTGACTAATGTAAAAAATAATAATCAAAAAGTGGTTCAGTATTGAGTTCGAATGCTGTAATGGGTAGCCATAATGTAACCACATAGGGACGTGTGGACGTAAATTGAAGGTGCACAATTGCCCATCAACGCTACATTGCAGCTTGCTTTGGTCTTGCTTAATACTGGACTAATTCCAAAAAAATGTTTTCCCATCAGCCACTTAGACACAAAAACATGGGAAAATAGGGTCCAGGTTAAAAAACAAAAACCGGAGCAGTAGAATGTCGTGTTGCATCATTTGCTTTGTGTCAATTGAAGCCTGTACTAAAGACAGCAGTGGTGAAGGTACGGTGGCCGGGATGTGCCTCCCTGGGGAGCAAATGTGATGGAATGCCACAAATAAGACTGGCCTATGATGATGACTCAATGTAAGTCAATGATGCCAGCGTCATACACTTCCTGTGTGTATCTCCCTTTATGCCCTAAAACTGAGCATCCTGTTGCATCCAAGTCACTCTACTAACCATCTTAACCACTTTAATGTACAGGCAATAAACATGTCAGTTACTTACAGGTAAACGTCCATGTTGCCCTATTCTAATGGTCATATTTAAAGTGTGTAGTTGTGATTTTTCTTTTGTTTACCCAAGATTTTATGGCTTAACATATTCCACAGGTTTTTGTCAGTCCTCTCTCTTTTCGTCCCTTGAACCATTCATCTATCTTCCTTTAACTTGAAACACGTTGTAACTGATAGCTTATAAACTTCACTCTCAAAGAAGCCTTTAGTGCTCCCTTTTTTCTCCTCGCCTCTCGCGCATTTATCCATTTATCAGTCCATTTGAGGCTGATGTCGCTCCGTACATTTAATCATGCTCCTCCCCATATGAGCATTTCTCTTTTTCTCTCCATACCTCTCTCATCCACCATCCAATCTTCTTTCAATTTTTATAATGAAATAATGTAGACTCAGGCTTATGTGCTTTATTTGACATTACATCTTAATTTCCTTTTCTCAATCCCATTCTTTGTCACTCATCCCGGGTTATGCATGAGTCTACGTTTCAATCACCGTTATCACACCATAACCTAAGCCCAAATGCTATCTATTAATGTCTATCCCACTTATACTGCTTCTGTGTCTACCAGGGTCTGCTATCCATTCACGTTCTTTTCCGTCTCTCCAAAACTTTTCCTCACTTTTCCTCCTTCTGTCTGAATCTCCGTCACTAGAAGTATCTGGCCCAGCTGTCCCTTCATTCCTCAGGAGGATGGATGGTTTCCTCTGAAGATCAATGGGATCACACCACCGCTTTCATTTCTGACTCAAGACACATTTCAGCCATGCTGTCTAAACACATTAAAGGTGAATTCTTAAGCAATACTAACCACTTCAATTAGTATTCAATATCTGAGGCTATAATTAATGAAGTTTATATGGGGCTGATAAACAGTGTGTCTCATTTTGGCAACCTCATTTAACTCCACTTAATGATTTATGTCACAGATTGACAGCTTTAAACTCAAAACAGTGTGCTATAGTCATTAAACATGCAATCTGCAGTACATTCAGCCATGATCAGCTGTAATTGCTGTAGCGAGTGACAAGCTACCATATCCAACATATATACTGTATATATATATATATATATATATATATATATATATATATATATATATTTATTTATTTTATATTTTCCTTGGATTAGAGCAGGGGTCACCAACACGGTGCCCGTGGGCACCAGGTAGCCCCCAAGGACCACAAGAGTAGCCCTCAGGCCTGTTCTAAAAATGAAAATTGAATATTGATATTATCTGTTTCCCACCTTGGTAAGTCATTGTTGATAATTATTGTGAGAAATCATTAACATGATCAGTGTCTTCACATAGAGGATCATAAGTCATGAGTATCATTTATCATTAATAACCATATATAACTAAAGGCAAACTGAGCACATTTGTTATTGCATAAGAGTGTATCAAACTGGTAGCCCTTCGTATGACTCAATACCCATGAAGTAGCTCTCAGTTTCAAAAAGGTTGGTGACCCCTGGATTAGAGTGTCACCTAAATCATGGTTGCAGCTGTGGTCCTGCTCCGCACCCTGCTACGTCCTGCTACACCCTACTACGCACTGCTACACCCTGCTACACTCTGCTCCACCCTGCTACGCCCTGCTACACTCTGCTACGCCCTGTACCGCCCTGCAGTGCCCTGCTACACCATGAATACTACAATTACTAGTGTGACTATTATTGCCACTGTTCATCACACCCCCAACCGGCACCGTCAGACACCGCCTACCAATAGCCTGGGTCTGTCCCAGGTTTCTCCCTAAAAGGAAGTTTTCCTCACCACTGTCGCACTAAATGCTTGCTCTTTGGGGAATTACGAGAATTGTTGGGTCTTTGTAAATTATAGAGTGTGGTCTAGACCTACTCTACCTGTAAAGTGTCTTGAGATAACTTTTGTTATGATTTGATACTATAAATAAAACTGAATTGAATGGTATGTTGGGTTTGTTAACATAATATTTGAAAGGGCCAGGAGGGTTTTAATGTTACTTTTGTAGCATAAAGTCTAGCCCACAAAAAAAAGATGGGAATGAGAGTAATGGCTATAAGAAGGAAAACATCTGAATTGACTAAATTGCCATTTCATTTTCACTTTAACAGTCTGACATTGTGTTCATGTTAGACAATTATTTATCCATTAACAAGATTGCACACTTTCTGCAGGACTGAGAACACCGCCAACATTGTTAACCAACACCGAATGAAAGGGACGGAAGTCCAGAGGTGGTTCAGAATTGCCCCTTCTGAAAACCACACTTACTCTACAAAAACGAAACCATGACCACGCAGACATTCATCAAAGAACACTGCAAAAGCCAAAAAGCCTGCGGTTTTTCAGCTGTCATCAACGGAATTCATGTAATTTCCAAATGATGTGTTCTTACCCCATCCAAATATTGACTTAAGGTTTCCCACCTTTCACGTCATGCACCAGTTCACATATTGATTGATTAGTGGTGAGGGTGAGAAGAGAAACTGAGAGTGTGTGTCAGGTTTAATCATCAATTTATACCACAAAGATCTGAGGTGCTATTATAACTTTCTTCTTTCCAACTGCTGTGTATGTGTGTGTGTGTGTGTGTGTGTGTGTGTGTGTGTGTGTAAGACAGAGAGATTGAATGTACACGTCTGTCGATAATAACAGTATGTCTTCACATGTGGGTTTGTGTGACTAAAGGTTGGTGCAAGGATCTAACATGTAGCTAGGTAACAGTGGAGTGTATATACACATGTTTGAGAGCAATGTTTGGATAAGTAAGCACAGTTGTACTGCTGTTGTGTTTTTTTATTCATGGATCATTTCATCTCTCTTCTAAAATGTCAGTATCCCAAGTTCTCGCAGGCCGTAATAACACATTCAGTTTGAAAGTATTTTATTTGAACATTTAAAACTGGGCAAATCTTGACATTTGAGAAGCAGGAAACCAGTCAAATATTTTACTTCATGAATCACTTGAAACATTTAATCAATAATGCTTGTATTTAATATGCTGTTGGTAAATTACAAACACTAAGCCCCCAGTGCAGCACTGTGAGGGGCCTGAAAGCAGCCTAATCAGGGGGAGGATTAAAATCAAGAATGGCTTGAAGGTTTTATCCCCTTAGGTGCATTTGCATCTTTAGTTCAGCTTTGTTAGATGGAAACATTGATATATTATATACTGAACAAATGACACAAACAATACATACAAATAACCCCATGTAAACCACAATGGGTCAATCCAGAGAAAGTGAGCAGCTGTTAAAAAGGAAAGATGTGAAATGAGAAATATTGTACTTTTTATTTATTTTATTGATTATTATTATTTTTATTGTACTTCACAAAACACATGTAGTTTATAAAATACGATGTTTCATTATAAATTAAAGTACCCAACAATATAACGGCAGCTCAAACGATTAGCCGATTAAACACAGAAATGTGTGGATCGTTTCCAGTTTCTAAAATTGAGAGTTTTTTCTGCATCTAGTACTTTTTCCTGATGATACTTAACTTCATTTTACTTAACCCTTGTGTTGTCTTCCCGTTGACCGTGCAACTTTTAGTTTTTCTGGGTAAAAATGTAAAATTACAACTTATTTTTCAACGTTCGTTTTTTCCACGCTGTAATTTTTTTTACAAGTTTTTTGTCACTTTTTCCAATGTCTGTCGATTTTTCTGCGTATTTGAAGTTTTTGTTGTTTTTTTTCAACATTTTATCAATTGTAGTAGTGAAGTGATCATTTATTTAACTTGTGAAGAGCGTTGTAGGGAACCATCCACGTTATTTTGTTTGGACAATTTGGTTGAAAGAAACAATAACTTATGATATAGAAACTTTTTAACATTTTCAATGCAGGACTTTTACTTGTAACGGATTTTTTTTTTTTTTACAGCGTGGTAATAGTACTTTTACTTAAGTAAAGGATCTGAATACTGCCTCCACCACTGGTGAGAACAGAGGGATATAACAAACGATGGAAATACTGGGTGAGGTGATGACAGAGACAGAGACACGTGTTGGATAAGGATACATACAGGGATGGAAAGAGTGAGAGAAAGACTGAAAAAGAAAACGTGTATAGGTCTATAATCCATATGTGTGTGTTTCCATGTGAGAGTACGTAACCCAAGTTCTTGGAACAACACCTTTGTGAACCGTTGACGGGCATGATAATAACGCTGCAATGTTAGATGTTAGTAGAGGGAGCTTTCATCCCAGGAATCCTATAGTGGACACATATGCTTTTACTATACGAAGCCCTGAGGGAACTGAACTCACGAGGAACAGTCAGATACAATAACCTAGACCAAAGAAGCTGAGCGAGTTGGTCTGTCTGACGAGGGATCAAACTCAAATGGCTACAGGTTGGACCACTTCACTTACAACTTTTCTCAAAGGCATCTCTCTTGAGAAAGCATTTTTTTTTGTTTTTTTTCTTTATCTCAAAACAACATCCCTATATATTTCTACACTTGATAAAAAAAAAAAAAAAAAGTGAGAAAGAGTGCTTGGTGAAATTGTGAAATTGTCATTGTTAAAAGACAATCTATCCTGCTTCTAGAAAATTTCCCATTTCCTTCCGAGGAAGATTTCTTTGCAATGAGGGGAAACTAAATCTGCAAAATGGATGAAGGCCAGTCGTTTTTTTGGGGAACACCACTTCCAGAGAAGAAATAAGCTGGCTCACCAGAGGTTTTGAAATAGCAGATAATGACTCATAATCTAACAGGTGTTTTTCAATGTTGACTTTAAGCGTTCGGTAATAGAGCCGTGTCTGAACAAACACTCTTTACCGTATATTAACTCCCTTTACTTTTGCCTCATGGCTTACATGTGTCAGACAGATTTTTGAACAAGATTTCAGAACAAACTATGTTACTCATACTGTAAGTGAGGAGTTCCTTTTAACAATGTTATTAATGTCCATGTTTTCATTTTTTGACCGCAGTTTCATGTGTTGAATCGTAACCTCAAGAAAACAAATGCCAAAATGTAGGGTTGTGTGAATGTTTCTCACAAGCAGACACGCAGACACACACACACACACACACACACACACACACACACACACACACACAGACACACACAGCGCTACTCACATGCTGCCACTGCTCTCGGATGAGTGGCCGGTATCGAAGGAAGTATTTCAGAGGGAAGTTGTCGATGTCAGGCCAGGTGGCGGGGCTCTGCCAGGACACCTCCAGCCTCCGGGCGTTGAAACGGATCGGGGTCGCCGTCACTCGCTCCGGCGGGTCTGGTTTGACTGTGGGGTGGATAAGAACCATTATAGTTATAGTTAAAGGGGCACCCCGCCTAATTAACACAAGTTCCGCATTTCTTGGAGCAGTATTTACCACTCTGGAAATGGTCTTTAGCTCAGAGCCACCGTCGCTACAATGTTAATGTGTCTAACAGTCGATTGCTACGTTTCAGAGTCCCACACAGTGTTTTTCTAAGAAATCTGATGGCTGCATCTGCATGCTGATATTTTATGTCTTTCTTGTCTGGTCTGGACATAAGGGCCTAATTGTTATTGTACAGTTCTGGAAATTGAGACAGCTTGGGTCAAAGTTCAACAAATTAAAATTTTTGCCGCACACCCACCCAACATCTGCACAGTCGTCACACGCACATACTGTAGATACATACATGATAATGCACAAGGAGTTTTTTTGCGATAATGTGTAAGAATTCAAATAATTGACAAGACCATGAGAGAAGAGAAGGCCAAATTCTGACTCTACCATCTGAATGTCTCAACAGAAATCTAGACTCATCAGACCAGGCAACATTTTTACAGTCTTCAACTGTCCAATTTTGGTGAGCTCGTGCAAATTGGAGCCTCATTTTCCTATTTTTAGTGGAGGTGAGTGGTACCCGGTGGGGTCTTCTGCTGGTGTAGCCCATCCGCATCAAGGTTGTGCGTGTTGCGGCTTCACAAATGCTTTGCTGCATACCTCGGTTGTAACGAGTGGTTATTTTAGTCAAAGTTGATCTTCTATCAGCTGGAATCAATCAGCCCATTCTCCTCTGACCTCTAGCATTAATAAGGCATTTTAGCCCAGAGGAATGCCGCATACTGGATGTTTTTCCTTTTTCAGACCATTCTTTGTAAACCCTAGAAATGGTTGTGCGTGAAAATCCCACTAACTGAGCAGATTGTGACATATACTTAGACCAGCCTGTCTGGCACCAACAGCCATGCCACGCTCAAAGTTGCTTAGATCACCTTTCTTTCCCATTCTGACATTCAGTTTGGGAATTCAGGAGATTGTCTAGACCTGGACCACACCCCTAAATGCATTGAAGCAGCTGCCATGTGATTGGTTGATTAGATAATTTCATTAACGTGAAATTTAACAGGTGTTCCTAATAATCCTTTAGGTGAGTGTATATTTTTACTAATGATTTACCTAAATATTTTCTGTTTATACAGTACTGCTGACGGCGACTACATCGTATCCGTTTCCAGCAAAACGGAGCGAAAGCAGAAAATGCAGAAAAACCATGTTATGTACTTCTTTACAAATAAATGTAAGACTGACTGACTGACGTGATGTGCATGCTTTTTAGAAAATAATAAGTTTTTAGAAATGTCTTGTGATATATTGTCTCTAGAAGTGTTTTATTTAACTTTTGTTTTTGTTAAAGAAGGAAAAGAAAATCGCCATACTCAGTACTATCAAATCGCAATGCTTCCAGAATGGCAATAAATGAAAATCGCAATACAAATCCAATCGGCACCCATGTATCGTGAAAGGATCGAATCGGGACAAAGGCATATCATCCAAGGCCTACTAAGGACTACTATTATCAATATTATTATTGAAGTGTTTTCTTCAGGTCACCATGTACTCTAATGGAAAATAAATACTCAGAGGGAGGATGAGGATGACATCTCAGTGAAAGACTGCAGTGAGGAAAAAGACAGAAGCTGAGAATGTTTGAGGGAACTGTTGCGAGGCAAACGATGAGAAGCACTCAGTCCCTGATGAAAGGGCAGGTATAAATGTTGTGTTTCTGAATACCTGTTGACTGAGAAAGACGCACAGACGGAAAGATCAAAAGAATTCAATTCAATGCTTTTCAGGCGATGTTGAATGACCCAGTCTTTGTTGGATCACTCACCACCCATGGAACACACTGGCCTGACACTTCAGCTACATTAAAACCCCTTTCACAGAGATACACATATGCCATTACAATATAGAATAGAAAACAGCAGTTGCAAGCCTGAATGTCTGATTACACATAAAGATATAGTACTGGATTAAAGGATGAAATCAATTTTGTGTAAAAAAGCACAACAACAAACATGTAGAAGGGCACGCAAACCGACAGCACACAGGCCAATGCAGACACAGTCAGAAGCAAACAGACAGGCGTCTCTCTAAGTACGACCTTCATTGAATGAATGATTAAAACTCCAAAAGGCCGATGAAGATGATAAGAGGCCGATGAAAGCAGACAGACAACTTTCTCCCTCGAGAGAGCGATGTTAATCTCATTGTTACCTTCTTCGAGTCAATGCGTAAAAAGGGGAGAGGGAGGATGGAGGGAAAGAATAGAAAAAAAGTGCATAAAGGCAGAGTGAAACCACAGTGAAGTCAGTGGAGACCTGAGAGCAAAAATTCATCCGCTTTGTCCAACAGTACAGAACAGAAGGACACATGTGGAAGGACTGAACAAAACAAAGAGAAAATGGTATGGGTGGGGTGTCCCAAAGGCTTTTTAAAGTATTCATCTGACTTGAGACATAGAGTATGAGCTTTGTGTTGCATGAAGAATGAACACATCCCTCTGATGACCTGTGGAGGTCTACTACTAATAATACTAGAGCTGAAAGATGGACAGGACTTCAATAAAAAAAATCCATTGAGACAATAAGAGTCTAGGACTCCAATAATAATAATCCAAAGCATGCACAAAAGGTGAGTAACAGATGAAAGGCCTCGATCAGACAGAGCGTGTTTCAGCAGCCTTTTGTTCAATGAGAGTGAAGCATTCGGCCCGCTGTTTTTGCATTGGTGAGAGCCTCGTTCTTTTTATTTCCTGAGTGCCTCGAGTAAAGAAAAACAACAACAACAAAAAAACTCAGAGCAGAAAAAAACGCCCGACGTCATTCAACTCCACTGCAGCAAAATAACAGTTGGCTGAGGACGGGTGATTCGACGGTTGCCTAGCGAGAAGAACAAAAACATGCAACTGGTGATCGGGGCGTCTTCAACAAGAAAGGCAGTGCGCCTCGCGTACCTCAACCTGCAAACACGCTCTGTCTGATTGTGGCCTGAGGGCTCTAAGACTTTCAGTGTCCATGGAACTTAAAACTTATTAACTTAGATAGACATAAGCATTTCTTAGTCAAGACTGACGGTAATGCAAAGAAAAACACAATGTCACACATATGTGTAGACGTAGTCTATAGTAGGCAAAGCAATGACTCTTAATGCGGGGGCAAACGTTAAAAAAATGTATCAACATATGATTGGTAAAAAAAAAAAAAGAAGAAAAGAATGCATTTGCATGCATCATTTCCCGAAATCCCATTTTTGAGCCTGTTTATGCTTGGCCTGAAAACGTCTGTCATGCCTTCCTTGGCTCTGTTCATTCAAATTTGCCTCCGCGTTACTGTTCCTCTTTCTTCCATTCAGTCTCGCGTTGCAACAGTCACTGCAGCCCATTCTTCCTCTTCGCTGGTGATGCGAGTGGACAGGTGTATCGTAACATAAAAGTCTAATCTTTCAAAGGGCTACTGGCGAGACCGTTATATTCACTGTCTGCTGAAAATGGAATACGAGAGAGTGGGAGGGAGAGTGGCTAATCTTTCTTTCTAAAAACGAAAACGTGTTTAAAGGCTGCCCTCGTGGCTAAGGCTGTGCAGCAATCAAGCACGAAAACAGAAGAAGATAGCTGCAAGAGCCGAATCTGCATGTGGCGGAGTACATTCTTTGACCATCTGATTATAGTGTTTTTAAAATCCTTTCACGTAATGCAACCAGGTGTGACTGTATGATTTAAAAAAATCCTGTCCTCACCCTACACCATAACTCCTTTCAAATAAATGGCCTTTTCAAAAAGAAACAGGACAAAATAAGTGGGATCTATGAATCGTTTTACAGCTGAACAGGTGCTGGGTGACAGCATCTAACAGCACACTTGAACAAATGGGAGCAGAGTGCTTCGATCTGCAGTGAAAATCTTACAAAAATAGGTTAAAAACAGGAACATGGAACAAAAAGGCTAAAAAAAACATCCACTTTATAGATGAATGTTGCTGTGCACGTACAGCACAACAGCTCCTCCACACAAAATGCCTTTGAGAGTCTAAATCTTCAAGTGTACACATCGAACACTGAATCGGACGTTACAGGAGCGATAACAGCTGGTAAGTGAAGTAAAGCCCCATTGTTGGAAGCAGGTTTTTATTTTATTATCAAGTAGGTAACTGCAACTAAACTCTTCGTGAAGTGTGTAAAACGTGCTATTCTATGTGCACGAGCATTTAGTAGGCGTAGGCTAAATGGGATAAATATTGTTTAGTGTGTTTTTTTACGTCTTTAAAATGTAAAGCATGTGGGTCGAGCACGGGAAACTCCATGACTGAATTGGATTCCTCCTTCCTCAAAAAGACACATGATCTCCTGCTCACATAATTAAATGACTGGAAGTGGCATGTCCTGAATTCACATGGCTGCTGTCTTATTTATGAACAGGCAAAGAGAATAAATATGAATTTAAAAAAAAAAAAGGCACATCAGAAAGTTCGGTGTCAGGTTTTCTCTCTTTCAAACGAAATTATAGATTACAGTCACACTACTGTCTACGTTATCATCTCTTGAAAACTCAAGACTACAGGGAGTCGCGCCATACCCGCAAAGGCAACGCTTGTCAGCCCTTCCTCTCGCGATTTAACTACAATGGGGAGGCAACAATCTGATCTCTAGCTTTTGGTGTTATTAATTTGAAGCA